>NC_142796.1:21761570-21803104 GCF_049724085.1 Artemia sp. Qi Xiang Cuo | reverse complement strand
ACTTCCATCACGCTTGGCACACTTTCTCCACACTTGTTTCTTGTCACCTGATGTACGTGATTTCTGAAAATCGGATCCTGTCGGGGAGGACAATTTTTTTTTTTCAACTAAATACAAAAAGGCATTTTCTCAACGAAAAGACAAGAAAAGGTATTTTTCAAACTAGCGAAGGGACCCCCCCCCATTGTCGCTCCTGGGGGGGTTTGTTGTTGTACAAGTAGCGTGGGGTAATCAATTTTTTATATAAATTAAGTAGTAATTACAGAAGAAGTAATAAAAAATTCATAATGTTTTAATAAATATGCCGTCTTGTAGCAATTGCACAACATCCAACTACGAAACAGCTCTGCAAAATTACGTTTCACTTAAACCTTTATCTGTCCTTAATATTTTTATGTAAAAAATACTGACTGTAAAATTGCGACTCGACCTTGGCGTAAGCGAAGCTCGCTTCCATGATTCACGCAATAGGAGTTTCCGAGATAAAAGTTTACGGGCATTTCGTTTGAGTTGAGAAAATGATTTGACAAAAACGTTTGCAATTGCAGCTAAGTTCGGATGTTGTTAAAATTTTTTCATTTGGAAAATCCAAGGGTCAATCCAGCTTTAAAGAAAGAAAATAATAATACCCAGAATCTTAATTGGTACTCTGTATGCACTTGAATGATTTGATTTGGAAGGAGATATTTTTGAGGTCTCGAAGATTTATTGTTATTACTACTTTTTGTCCAAATCTGAAACATTATATCAGGGATGTTATAAACAATAGGAATAACTTTTAATCTATCGTACTTTCGAAAGGCAATACGGAAAAAAGGACACTAATGGAAACACTTCCTGGAAATACCTCAGAATATTGGAAAATAATTGTCGAGCATGTGTTTTTGCGGCATGTACTCCCTCCTTCCTGGAAAAAAATCTTTGATACTCCCGCTCAAAATGTTGCAAGCTGAACGATATGTGCATGACCAAATCAGACTGTCAGTTAAATGTACTCTATCCTTCTTTCAGAATCTTCTTTAAAAAAGATGGAGGGATCAAGTAAATGGAATGAATTGAGGGATCAACCGATGGAGGATCAAGAGGTTGAAGAAATAGTTCCTGGCAATCTTGACGAGGAAGAACAATATAATGATAGCGTAAATAATCCATTTTTGTTGTTATTTTCACATTTTCAGATTTTAGTTTTCTCCCCCCTTGTTTTGGCTAATATTTGATTTTCTTATTTATCTCAATCGAATGTATTGTTATTTTGCTTCGCCACCAGCCCCGGCACTCTGCACGCGGCAGGCTTCTATGTATGGATTCTCACTGTCGCTTGTCTTCTAACCGCAGACAGGCTGATCTGAAGTGTCCCTTCCCCCTTTGTACGCTAAAAATAAAAAAAAAAATGTTGTAAAGTTTTCTCAATTTTGATGTTATATTGTTTTAAACTTTTGCCAGAGGGGAGGTAGAGCGGTTCATAGTGTTGCATGTTTAACATTTAAATTCAAATTGTTTAAGGGATTTATAGTTATAAATTTCCTAGCAATTAAAAGCTTGGCCATGCCACTGCTCTCACAATCTCACAAGTTATTTTAAGCAATTGTTATTCTTGTTAATTTAACTTTAACCTAATGCTGCTGCCTTTTTTTTTAGACAAAACCTAAAATGATTATTTTTAAACTTTGATCTACTGTCTTGAAAACGGAATCTCCTGCAATTAGCAGAGATGTCTGTTGGGACTTGGGCCTTAGCTTGGGGGTCTAGCTAGGCATTCCCATTAGCATCAATTCACGGAAGTGTAGGTTAGGGGCAAATATATTTAGTACTTATCTGTTATCACTACCATACTGAAGTTCTTGGTCTGACAGAACCGGTTTCTTTCTGTAGTTTCTTTCAGCGTTGCATGAGAGAGTGTATATACACTACAATATAGGTAAATTTTAATTAAATATTTTAATTTGTATTTTGGCTAGGTTAGGTTAGAAACCATTTAATATAATGCGTTATGGGTGGCATGATTTCCATAATTCTCTATTGTTTTTACCATAATTTTGTTACTAGAGTATTTTATTTTCATCATACTTAGGTATATTTCATTAGGATTAACCTAACTTCACTTCTTGGGTGTGGTGTCTATAACAGATAAGTACCATAGATTTTTCTAAATCTTGGGGATCGCCAAAGGGTCGCCCACTCTCTACAACCTGGCATACATCTCGAAGTGCCACGTGTGTCGCACAGTCCCAATACATGTGGCATTGTCACTGCAGCACTTTTTATAGTTCCATCACGCTTGGCACACTTTCTCCACACTTGTTTCTTGTCACCTGATGTACGTGATTTCTGAAAATCGGATCCTGTTGGGGAGGACAATTTTTTGTTTTTCAACTAAATAAAAAATGGAATTTTCTCTACGAAAAGACCAGACAAGGTATTTTTAAAACTCGCGACGGGACCCCCCCCCCCATTGTTGCTCCGGGGTCATTTTGTGGTTGATCAAGTCGCTCGGGTTAATAAAGTAGTTAGATAATTTAATTTGTAAATACTGAAGACGTAATAAAAAATTCAAAATGTTTGTATAACACTGCCGTCGTTCATCAATTACTCAACGTCCAACTACGAAACAGCTCTGCAAAATTACGTTTCACGTAAACCTTTATCTGTCTCTAATATTTTTATGTAAAAAATACTGACTGTAAAATTGCGGCTCGACCTTGGCCTAAGCGAAGCTCACTTCCATGTTTCACGCAAGAGGAGTTTCCGAGATAAAAGTTTACATTTTTTATGAGGTCATATATGTGATCGTGGTGTAAGTATTTTTCAATTTCACAGTTTTATTTTTATTGCCTGGCTTCGTATAATTATGTTATGCTTTAGCTTATTTACTTTTTTAAGAAGACGTATTTTTTAGTTATTGAAGTAAAACGCTTCATCTTATTATATTCTTTTTTTAATACTTTTACTAATACTTGTTCGATGTTTGAAAGGAATTGAACTTCACATACTTACAAAAACTTAGTTATTAACATGGTATATTTTGTTCTCGATATAGATTCTGAAGAACCTCGTCAAAAATAGCGAAGTATTATCTTAAAATTTAATGCTCGAAGAGAATATTCCTGTGTGGTTCTATTTTCATTACATGCACATTATTAATCCTTCAAAAAAAGTAACTAAAACTGCAATCCAATGAAATTAAAAATCAACGCTAAAACTTAAAACAAACAGAAATTGCTCTAATTGTGCACGAAGGTCATTGTCAGTAGATAGTACATATGGAATTCTACGACTTTATGTTCCTTCCGTTTTTATTTGCGTACGGAAGAGAGTAGTCTGGTTTGGTGGGTATAATCTGGTTTGGTGGGTATAGTCTGGTTTGGTGGGTATAGTCTGGTTTAGTTTTTCAAAGAGTGAGTATTTGACATTTTTGCAAAAAGGGATAAGGAATTCACAAATTGGACACTATGAACAATATTAATTAATGTTTTGAATAATAGGAGTGTGAATGATTCTAATTAGTGATTGGATTGTATGAAGGTGGAGAAAAAAAGGATTAAACTGATTAACAGTTAAGGTAACCCCGAAGGGGTTGTTAACTCAGGTAATTTGTTATAAATTTGAAACAACATCAGTCTATGAAAATGGCTAACGATGATAGAATGACATTGTGAGTTGACCTAGCTTTACCTCTCCGATGTGTCAATTTCGGAGGTAAAATCAAAAATACTCATAATCAAAAATAAATGGGATTTGCCTCAAGGGCACGGCTCAGAGGCCCTTCTGTCCACCTTTTCTGAGTGCAGGGGCGGGAGGTGGTCAATATTGTGGGGAAAAACAAAAATACTCAGAATCGAAAATAAAGGGTATCTGCGACAAGGGCAAGGCTCTGAGGCCCGTCGTTCCCCCATTTCTGAGGGCAGGGGAAGGTTGAGGTCACTTGTGGAGGGAAAAACAACAATCCTAAGACTCGAAAATACATGGGATCTGCCTCAACGGCACGGCTCAGAGGCCCCGCCGACCTCCATTTCTGAGCGCTGTGGAGAGGTCAAGTGTGGAGGGAAAACCACAAGTACTCATAATCGAAACTAACTGGGATCTGTCTCAAGAAGAAGGCTCAGAGGCCCTGCGGTCTCCCATTTCTGAGGGCCGGGTAGGGGACAAGTTTGGAGGGACCACCAACAATAATGAAAATCTAAAATAACTGCTATCTGCCACAAGGGTACGGCACATACCCCCTTCGTTCCCCCATTTCTGAGGGCTGGGGAGGGGGGGTCAATTTTGGAGGGAAAACCAAAACTACTTCTTTACTTGGTGCCAATTAAAAACGAAATTTGTGTGTTAAATAAGTAGTTTTTGTATCTTTTAAAAGAGCTTTAAAGGGTTTGAGAGACTCTGTTGCCTGATTCCGTGTGGTTTTTCTTTACCTTGTGCTAATTAAAATAGAAGTTTTTGTGTTAAATAAGTATTTTTTATATCTTTTAAAAGAGATTTAAGGGGTTTGAGAGACTCGGTTGCCTGATTCCGTGTGGTTTTTCTTTACTTGGTGCCCATTAAAAACGAAATTTTTGTGTTAAATAAGTTTCGTGAAATGCAAGAGTTGGAATATTTCAGTAGTGTTTTGTCGTGGTTTACCATTTCACATTTACATTCTCTTGATTTTTCAAAGTTCATTTTGAATTTCTTTCATGAAATGCTAGAGTTGGAATATTTCAGTAGTGTTTTTTCGTGGTTTACCTTGTCACAGTTACATTCTCTTGATTTTTCAAACTTCATATTGAATTTCTTTTTTTGAAATGCAGGAGTTGGAATATTTCAGTAGTGTTTTGTTGTGCTTTCCCTTGTCACAGTTACATTCACGTGATTTTTCAAAGTTCATTTTGAATTTATTTCGTGAAATGCAAGAGTTGGAATATTTCAGTAGTGTTTTGTCGTACTTTACCTTGTCACAGTTACCTTCTCTTGATTTTTTCGAAGTTCTTTTTAATTTCTTTCGTGAAATGCAAGAGTTGGAATATTTCAGTAGTGTTTTTTCGTGGTTTAACTTGTCACAGTTACATTCTCTTGATTTTTTCAAATTTTTTATTTTGGGTTTCATTTATTGAAATGCAAGAAATGAAATATTTCAGTAGTGTTTTGTTATGCTTTACCTTGTCACAGTTACATTCTATTGATTTTTCAAAGTTCATTTTGAATTTCTTTCGTGAAATGCAAGAGTTGGAATATTTCAGTAGTGTTTTGTTGTGTTTTACCATGTCACAGTTACATTCTATTGATTTTTAAAAGTTATTTTTGAATTTATTTCTTGAAATGCAATATTTGTAATATTTAAGTAAGGTCATTTTGTATTTTTTTAATTGAAATGATAGAGTAGTAATATTTAAGAAGTGTTTTGTCGTGGTTTAACTTGTCACAGTTACATTCTCTTGATTTTTCAAAGTTCATTTTGGATTTCTTTCCTTGAAGTGCAAGATTTGGAATGTTTCAGTAGTGTTTTATCGTGGTTTACCATATCACAGTTACATTCTCTTCATTTTCCAAAGTTCATTTTGAATTTCCTTCGTGAAATGCAAGAGTTGGAATATTTCAGTAGTGTCTTGTTGTGCTTTACCATGTCACAGTTACATTCTCTTGATTTTTCAAAGTTCATTTTGGATTTCTTTCCTTGAAATGCAAGAGTTGGAATATTTCAGTAGTGTTTTGTCGTGGTTTACCTTGTGACAGTTACATTCTCTTGATTTTTCAAAGTTCATTTTTGGATTTCTTTTCTTGAAATGCAAGAGTTGGAATACCATTTTTCGTTAAGTGTCAGAGTGAATAAATTCATTATCAACATCCTTTGTCAGATACATCAAATAAAATTGAAAAAATCTAAATTTCAGAATGAATAAATTCATTATCAACATCCTTTGTCGGATTTGTCAGATAAAATTGGGTAAATCTAAGTATCGGAGTGAATATTTTCTTATCAACATCCTTTGCCAGATACATCGAATAAAATTGATAAAATCTAAATTTCAGAATGAACAAATTTATTATCAACATCATTTTGTCGGATATGTCGGATAAAATTTACAACATTAAACCATCAGAGTAATTAAATTCTATATCAGCATCCTTTATGAGGTGCATAAGATAAAATTGACAGAATCTAAGTTTCACTTTGAATAAATTTTTTTTATCAACATCCTTTACCAGATACATCGAATAATATTGATAAAATATAAGGGTCCGAATGAATAATTTTTTTTTATCAACATCTTTTGTCAGATACATCAAATAAAATTGACAAAATCTAAATGTCAGAATGAATAAATTCTATATCAACATCCTTTGTCGGATATGTCGGATAAAATTGACAAAATATAAGTGTCAAAGTGAATAAATTTTTTCTTATCAACATCCTTTGGCAGAAACATCGGATAAAACTGACAAAATCTAAATATCAGAGTGACTAAAATCTATATCAACATCCGTTTCTCGGATACGTAGGATAAAATTGACAAATTCTAAGTGTTAGAGTGAATAATTTTTTTTCAACATCCTTTGGCATATACATCGGATAAAATTGACAAAATCTAAGGATCAGAGTGACTGAAATCTATATCAATATCCTTTTTAATTGACAAAATGACAAAAATTTTTTGTCATTGAAAATTGACAAAATGTAAATTTCAGAATGAATAAATTCATTATCAACATCCTTTTTCGGATATGTCGGATAAAATTGACAAAATCTAAGTATCAGAGTGACTAAATTCTATATCATCATCCTTTTCTCGGGTACATAGGATAAAATTGTCAAAAATCCAAATGTCAGTGTGAATAATTTTTTTTATCAGCATCCTTTGTCAGATACATCTAATAAAATTGACAAAACCTAAATTTCAGAATGAATAAATTCATTATCAACATCCTTTGTCGAATATGTTGGATAGAATTAACAAAATATAAGTGTCAGAGTGAATAAATTTTTTTATCAACATCCATTTGTCAGATACATCAAATAAAATTGACAAAATCTAAATTTCAGAATGAATAAATGCTTTAACAACATCTGTTATCAGATATGGCGGATAAAATTGACAAAATCTAAATTTCAGAATGAATAAATTTTATATCAACATCCTTTGTCGGATATGTCGGATAAAATTGACAAAATAAAAGTGTCAGAGTGAATAGATTTTTTTATCAACATCCTTTGGCAGATACATCGGATAAAATTGACAAAATCTAAGGATTACAGTAACTAAAATCAATATCAATATCCTTTTCTTGGATACATAGGAAAAAATTGACAAATTCTAAGTGCTAGAGCGAATTAATTTTTTTTATCAACATCCTTTGACAGATACATCGGATAAAATTGACAAAATCTAAATTTCAGAATGAATAAATTCATTATCAACATCCTTTGTCAGATACATATGATAAAATTGACAAAATCCAAGTGCCAGTATGAATAAATTTTTTATCAACATCCTTTTGTAAGACACATCAAATAAAATTAACAAAATCTAAATTTCAGAAGGAATAAATTCTATATCAACATCCTTTGTGGCATATGTCGGATAAAATTGACAAAATATAAGTATCAGAGTAAATAATTTTTTTTTATTAACATCCTTTGGCAAATACATCGGGTAAAATTGACGAAATGTAAGCATAAAAGTGACTAAATTCTAATGTAAGCATAAGAGTGACATTCAGGCTGGTGGAGTAAGACCCCAATTCTGAGCTCGTGAATTTCCACCATTCAGGCTGGCTGACTGAGACCCCAATACTGAGCTAGTAGATTTCCACCATTCAGGGTCGTGGACTAAGACCCCAATAAAGAGCTAGTGGATTTCCACCATTCAGGTTGGTGGACTAAGACCCCAATTCTGAGCTAGTGAAGTTCTACCATTCAGGCTGGTGGACTGGGACCCCGATTCTGAGCTAGTGGATTTCAATGCGTATGTCGTAACTGTGCGTGTGTTGTCTCTGTGTGTGTTGTCTGTGTGTGTGTGTGTGTCATCTTTATGTGAGTGTGTCGTCTCTGTTTTTGTGTCTTCTCTGTATGTTTGTCGTCTCTATGTTTGTGTCGCCTCTGTGTATGTGTCGTCTCTGTGTGTGTTTCGTCTCTGTGTGTGTGTCGTTTATTTCTCTGTGGTTTCTATCTTTGTGTGTGTCTTATATCTCTGTGTGTATTGTATGTGTTTTTTTAATATCTTTGTGTGTTTAGTCTATTTTTTAGTGTATTGTGTGTGTGTGTTTACTCTATGTGCCTGTGTTGGCTCTGTGTGTGTGTCGTCTGTGTGTGTGTGTGGTGTCGGTGTGTGTTTCTGATCTGGGTCCGTGTGTGTGTCGTCTGTGTGTGTGTGTTGGGTGTCTGTGTGTGTTTCGTCTGTGTGTGTGTGTGTGTGTCGTCTCTCTTTGTGTATCGTCTAAGTGTGTGTGTCTTCTATATTTATGTGTGTGTGTGTGTCGTCTCTATTTGTATTTCTTCTCTTTTTTTCTTCTATGTGTGTGTTTAGTCTCTGTGTGTGTGTCGTCTCTGTATGTCTGTAATATCTCTTTGTGTGAGTGTGTCTTTGTTGTCTCTTTTATTGTGTCGTCTATTTGTGTGTTTTTTATCTGTTTGTATGTGTTCTCTCTTTGTGAGTGTTTTCTAGAGTGTCCTTAATAAAAAAACAATTGTATTAAAAAAAATAAATTAAATTGATCATACTAACTATATTTTTTCATAAGATCCGCAATGTCTCGTCTCTCTGTGTGTGTTGACTCTGTGTGTGTATCGTATCGGTGAGTGTGTCTTCTCTCTGTGTCAGGTCTTTGTGTTTTTCCTCTCTGTGTGTGTGTCGTCTATGTTTGTCTTTAGTCTAGGTGTGTGTGTCCTGTGTGTGTTTATGTTGTGTCTGTGTGTGTGTGTGTGTCGTCTCTGTGCATGTGTCGTTTCTGTGGGTGTTTAGTATGTGTGTGTATTGTATCTGTGTGTTTGTAGTATATATGTGTGTGTCTTCTCTCTAGATTTTTTAGTATATGTGTTTTTGTAGTATCTCTTAATGTTTAGTATCTCTGTGTTTGTCTTATATCTTTTTGTGTGTGTTGTCTGTGGGTGTGTCTTCTATGGGTGTATTTCGTCTCTTTGTGTTAGTCGTCTCTTTGTGTGTGTCGTCTCTGTGTGTGTGACGTCTGTGTGTGTGTCGTCTCTCTGTTGTTGTTGTATCTGTGTGTGTGTATTTTGTCTCTCTGTGTGTGTAGTCTCTCTGTGTGTGTCGTATCTGTGTGTGTTTGTGGTCTCTTTGTGTGTGTCGTCTCTATGTGTGTTTGTCATTTCTGTGTGTGTCTCGTCTCTCTTTGTGTGTTGACTCTGTGTGTGTGTGTATCGTCTCTGTGCATGTGTCGTCTCTATGTGTCGTTTCTTTGTGTTTGTCCCTCTGACACTTAGACTCTGTCAGTTTTATAATATGTATCCGAGACAAGGATGTTGATAAAGAATTTAGTCACTCTGATACTTAGATTTTGTCAATTTTATTTGATGTATCTGACAAAAGATGTTGATAAAAAAAATTTATTCACTCTGGCACTTATATTTATCAATTTTGTTCGATGTATCTGGCAAGGGATGTTGTTAAAAAAATATTCACTCTGATACTTAGATTTTGTCAATTTTATCCAACATATCTGACAAAGGATTTTGATAATGAATTTATACATTCTGAAATTTAGATTTTGTCAATTTTCTCCGATGTATCTGCCAAAGGATGTTGATAAAAAAATTTATTCGCTCTAACACTTAGAATTTGTCAATTTTATTCTATGTATCCGAGAAAAGGATATTGATATAGATTTTAGTCACTCTGATCCTTAGATTTTGTCAATTTTATCAGACGTATCTTTCAAAGGATGTTGATAAAAAAAATTTATTCGCTCTAGCACTTAGAATTTGTCAATTTTATCCTATGTATCCGAGAAAAGGATATTGACAAGATTTTAGTCACTCTGATCCTTAGATTTTGTCAATTTTTTCCGATGTATCTGCCAAAGGATGTTGATAAAGAAAAATCTATTCACTCTGACACTTTTATTTTGTCAATTTTATCTGACATATCCGACACAGGATGTTCATATAGAATTTATTCATTCTGAAATTTAGATTTTGTCAATTTTATTTGATGTGTCTGACAAAAGGATGTTGATAAAAAAAATTTGTTCACTCTGACACTTATATTTTGTCAATTTTATCCGACATATCTGACAAAGGATGTTGATAATGAATTTATTCATTCTGAAATTTAGATTTTGTCAACTTTATTTGATGTATCTGACAAAGGATGCTGATAAAAAAATTTATTCACACTGACATTTAGATTTTGACAATTTTATCCTATGTACCCGAGAAAAGGATGATGATATAGAATTTAGTCACTCTGATACTTAGATTTTGTCAATTTTATCTGACATATCCGACAAAGTATTTTGATAATGAATTTATTCATTATTAAATTAAGATTTCTTCAATTTTATCCGATGTATGTGCAAAAGGATGTTGATAAAAAAAATTTATTCACTTTGACTCTTATATTTTGTTATCCGATAAAAAAATATTCAGTCTAACACTTAGAATTTGTCAATTTTATCCTACGTATCCCAGAAAAGGATGTTGATACAGATTTTATCCGATGTTGATACAGATTTACAGATTGTTGATACAGATTTATCCGATGTATCTGCCAAAGGATGTTGATAAAAAAAAAATATTCACTTTGACACTTATATTTTGTCAGTTTTATCCGACATCCGACAAAAGATGTTGATATAGGATTTATTCATTCTGAAATTTAGATTTTCTCAATTTTATTTGATGTATCTGATAGAGGATGTTGATAAAAAAATCTATTCACTCTGACACTTATATTTTATCAATTTTATTCGTTGTATCTGGCAAAGGTTGTTGATAAAAAAAAAAATTTCACACTGACACTTAGATTCTGTCAATTTTATCCTATGTATCTGATAAAGGATGTGGATATAGAATTTAATCACTCTGATGCTTAGATTTTGTCAATTTTATCCGACATATCCGACAAAATGATGTTGATAATAAATTTATTCATTCTGAAATTTAGATTTTGTCAATTTTATTTGATGTATCTGACAAAGGATGCTGATAATGAATTTATTCACTCTGACACTTAACGAAAAATGGTATTCCAACTCTTGTATTTCAAGGAAAGAAATCCGAAAATGAACTTTGAAAGATCAAGAGAATGTAACTGTGACAAGGTAAACCACGACAAAACACTACTGAAATATTCCAACTCTTACATTTCAAGGAAAGAAATCCAAAATGAACTTTGAAAAATCAAGAGAATGTAACTGTGACAAGGTAAAGCAAACAACAAGACACTGCTGAAATATTCCAACTCTTGCATTTCACGAAAGAAATTCAAAATGAATTTTGAAAAATCAATAGAATGTAACTGTGACATGGTAAACCACGACACAACACTACTGAAATATTCCTAATCTTGAATTTCAACGAAATAAATACAAAATGAACTTTGAAAAATCAAGAGAATGTAACTGTGGCAAGGTGAAGCACAACAATACACTACTGAAAAATTCCAAATCTTGCATTTAAATGACAGAAATCCAAAATGAACATTGAAAAATCAAGAGAATATAACTGTGATAAGGTAAACCACGACAAAACACTACTGAAATATTCCTACTCTTGCATTTCAAGGAAAAAAAACAAAATGAACTTTGAAAAATCAAGAGAATGTAAATGTGACAAGGTAAACCACGACAAAAAACTACTGAAATATTCCAACTCTTTAATTTCAATAAAGAAATTCAAAATTAACTTTGAAAAATCAAGATAATGTAATTGTGACAAGGTAAAGCACAAAAAACCGCTACTGATATATTCCAACTCCTTCATTTCAACAAAATAAATCCAAAATGAACTTTGAAAAATCAAGAGAATGAAACTGTGACAAAGTAAACAAAGACGAAACACTACTGAAATATTCAAACTCTTGCATTTCAGGAAATAAATTCAAAATGTACTTTGAAATATCAAGAGAAGGTAAATGTGACAATTTAAAGCAAAAAAAAACTCTACTTATATATTCCAACTCCTGCATTTCAACAAAAGAAATCCAAAATGAACTTTTAAAATTCAAGAGAATGTAACTGTGACAAGGTAAACCACGACAAAACACTATTGAAATATTTCAACTCTTGCATTTCACGAAAGAAATCCAATATCGACTTTGAAAAATCATGTAAGTGTGACATTGTAAACCACGACAAAACACTACTTAAATATTCAATAATTGCATTGCACGAAAGAAATTCAAAATGAATTTTGAAAAATCAAGAGAATGTAACAATTACAAGGTAAACCACTACTAAACACTACTTAAATATTCCAACTTTTGCGTTTCAATAAAGAAATTCAAAATGAACTTTAAAAAATGAAGAGAATGTAACTGTGACCAGGAAAACCCCCACAAAACACTACTGAAATATTCCAACTATTGCATTTCACGAAATAAATTCAAATTAAACTTTAAAAAATCATGAGAATGTAAGTGTGACAAGGTAAAGCACAACAAAACACTACTGAAATATTAAAACTACTGCATTTCAACTAAATGAATCAAAAATTAACTTTTAAAAATCAAGTGAATGTAACTTTGACAAATTAAACCAAGATAAAACTCTAATTAAATATTCCGACTCTTGCATTACAAGAAAGAATTTCAAAAAGAACTTTGAAAAATCAAGATAATGTAAATTTGACATGGTAAACAACGACAAAACACTACTGAAATATTCCAACTCTTGCATTTCAGGAAACTTATTTAACACAAAAATTTCGTTTTTAATGGGCACCAAGTAAAGAAAAACCACACGGAATCAGGCAACCGAGTCTCTTAAACCCCTTAAAGCTCTTTTAACAGATACAAAAACTACTTATTTAACATCGTTTTTAATAAGCACTAAGTAAAGAAAAACCACACGGAATGAGGCAACAGAGTCTCTAAAACCTCTTCAAGCTCTTTTAAAAGATGCAAAAACTACTTATTTAACACAAAAATTTCGTTTTTAATTGGCACCAAGTAAAGAAGTATTTTTGGTTTTCCCTCCCAAATTGACCTGCCCCCCTCCTCTGCCCTCAGAAATGGGGGTACGAAGGGGCTCTGAGCCTTCTCCTTGAGGCAGATCCTATTTATTTTCGATTCTGAGTATTTTTGGTTTTCACTCCAAAATTGACGCCTCCCCTGCCCACAGACATGTGGGAACGAAGGTCCTCTGAGCCTTCCCCGTGAGGCAGATCTAATTTATGTTTATGTCTTAGTGTTTTTGGTGTTACCTCCCCCTTTGACTCCCCCCCCTCCCCTGCCCTCTGAAAAGGGGGAACGACGGGCCTCTGAGCCTGCCCCGTGAGGCAGATACATTTTATTTAGGATTCTGAGTTTTTTTGGTTTTCGCTCCCAAATAGACCCCTCCCCCCTTCCCTGCCCACAGACATGGGAGAACGAAGGGCCTCGGAGCCGTCCCCGTGAGGCAGATCGCAGTTCTTTTAGAGTCTGTGTTTTGTGGGTTGTCCATACACAATTTACCCCCCCTCCCCTGCCCTCAGAAAACGGGGGACGAAGGGCCCCTGAGCCACCCCCTTGTGGCCGATCCCAATTCTTTTCTTATCTGAGTTTTTTTGGATGTGGTAACTAATTTGAACCCTCCCGTGCTCTGAGAAATGGAGGAAGGAGGGACCTCTGAGCCTTGCCCTTGAGGCATAGCCCATTTATTTTATATGATGATTTTTTTTGTTTGTCACTCTAAAGTGTACCCCCCCTTCCCCTGCCCTCATAAATGGGGTACCTGCTGGCCTCTGAGCCAACCCTTAAATGCAGATCCCATTTTTTTTTTCCTATTTTTTTTTTTATTTTCACTCCAACTTTGTCCCCCTACCCCTCCCCTGCACTCAGAAAATGTGGAAATATTGGCCTCAGAGCCAACCCCTAGAGGCCGATCCCCTTTATTTTAGATCCTGAGTATTTTTTGTTTTAACTACAAAAATTACGCATCGGAGAGGTAAAGCTAGGTCAAGTCACAATGTCATTCTATCGTCGTGAGCCATTTTCATAGACTGATGTTGTTTCAAATTTATAACAAGTTACCTGAGTTAACAACCCCTTCGGGGTTACCTTAACTGTTAATCAGTTTAATCCTTTTTTTCTCCACCTTCATACAATCCAATCACTAATTAGAATCATTCCCACTCCTATTATTCAAAACATTAATTACTATCGTTCATAGTGTCCAATTTGCGAATTCCTTATCCCTTTTTGCAAAAATGTCAAATACTCACTCTTTGAAAAACTAAACCAGACTATACCCACCAAACCAGACTATACCCCCCAAACCAGATTATACCCACCAAACCAGACTACTCTCTTCCGTACGCAAATAACACCAGAAGGAACATAAAGTCGTAGAATTCCATATGTACTATCTACTATTGTCCTTATCGGTTTTCCCTCTTTACGCTATTTATGAAAAAACAAGTTTTTGCAACTGAAAGTAAAGAGCAACATTAATACTTAAAACGAACAGAAATTATTACGTATATGACGGGGTTCGCTCCCTAGTCAATACCTCCCTCTTTACGCTAAATTTTTTTTAGTACTTTCAAAAAAGCTATATATTCTAATTAAACGGCCTTTGTGATTCAGGGATTTGTGGTGCGAACAAAATTCAAACTGTAGCGTAAAGAGCGAGGTATTGAAGCTTTCTGTTAAAAAACCTTGCTTTTTATTAATTTTAATTAAGGTTCTAAATTATGGTCAATCAAATGATATGCAGGTCCTGCTCATGACACACCAAAATACTGCTATGCCCTACCGGTGGTTCAATCGCCCCATGTTGGGAATCGTATTTTCTCAGGCTCGTGGCTTTAGGTGGGTAAACCCAATGAACTTTATGTATTTGGTATTAGCATAAAAAGCAGATTCGTTTGATGTATCTACGTATTGTTATCAAAATTCTGTATAGAGTTTCTGTTACTATTCGGCCTAGTCACTCCTTACTTGTAGTTTGTTGCCATGAACCGTTTGAGAATTGATATGTTTGTTGATATGTTGGATATGTTAGAAATAAGGAAAATAAGCACGAAAGAAGGCATAATAAATCCACACATCTTCATTATTTGCTTTCCAGGCTTTTATATTTGACAAAGAGGACTAAAAAAAAACCAGGTAGGACAAATAGGGGAGTTTTAAGCATATATTACTTCGTAGAGTGGAGGAGACAAGGGTAGTGAACGAATTTGTGTTCAAAGAAAGAGGTACTTTTGCGTCAAAGTTAGAAATTTAAAGTTAAAACGTTTAATAGCGAAAGCACTGGATTTTTTTCTAGGGGTGAAGTGTATCCGATGCATCGGATACGATATTGAGAGGCAATCTTGACATCCCCCACCATAAAAGGGAGGCACCCAACCAGCCAAAGCTAGCCGAATACTCCAAAACCAACGGTCGCTGTTTTTCTACTAAAGCCTATGAGAAAAAACCATGGGTAGAATAATCTATTAAAGAAGACGCAATTTACTGCTTTTGCTGTCGGCACTTTTGCTTAACAAGAAATCATGGAAATACTTCTGATAATGTAGTGTTTGTCAACAGAGTAATTAATAACGGTAAAAAGCTATTCTAAAGGATTGAAAAACACGAGGCTTCAGAAGCTAATAACGAAGGAAATCGCCGCTGGACCAAATATAAAGTAATTGGGTGGGGCACATTTGAATCAATAGCTACAACTCTATTCAAATCGGAAGGAAGCCATACCGGAAAATCACCTGCATATAGTCACACTTGCGAAAGTGGCATGTGCCCTAGCACGCCAAGGGCTCCTATTTCGTGGTCAAGATTAACAGGACGACTCACAAAATCGAGTTATTTTTATATAAATACTATAAATGATGACAGAGGTAAACCCGTATCTTCAGCAAAAACTAAAAGGTCAGTATGGAAGCTATTTGAGTCACGACTACCACAATAGTCTTATAAGCGCATGCTGGCTGACCTCTTGCGAGAACAAACAAGATGCTCTATTAAGAAATATTGGGCAATCTGCGCAGATGAAACGAAAGGTCTGTCGAAAAAAAGAGAAGCTTGGTTTAACTATTCGGTTTATTGATAGTAATTCTATCATCCGCGAGGAGACATTCGGAAGTACACATCTTGAACAATTAGATGCTGCATCCCTTGCTAATGCAATCAAGGATCTTGTTGAAAAGCACGAACTGGATTGGAGCACCTGTGTTGCTCAATGCTATGATGGTGCGAGCGTCATGAGCGGCACATGTAATGGTGTTCAGGCTATTCTTAAAGGATTTGCACTACAAGCTAGGTATATTCATTGTCACGCCCATCGCCTAAATCTTGTGCTTGTGCAGTCAATAGCTTCTTGTCCAGTGGTTAGAAACTTCTTTTCTTGCATTCAGGCATTATATGTGTTTCTCAGCCGAAGTGCGCCACGTCACGAACTTTTCCTTCGAACCCAAAAAGAACGCGGAGAAAAAAAGATTGAGCTCGAGCGGCTAGCCGATACTCGATGGTGCTATTGGTTTTCCTCAATTCAGAAGATCTGGACACGTTTAGGTGCTATTTTCGAAACATTAAGGGTTATTTCGGATGAAGCCAATTAAACAGAGGACCGTTCTGAAGCTTCTGGATTGTTGGCAACAATTGATGCCAAATTCTTGCCAGTATCCTCGGTTCGGTAGATATTGCATCCAGAGAACTCCAGTCCAAGAGCCTCGTTCTTTCAGGCGTAAATTCTCTGCTTCAAGCAGTTCAACAACAGGAACGCATTACAAGTTGATTTAAGGTGTCTTTAAACTGAGGTCTGGACCCCCTCCCCCACTATGTGTGTGTGTTAGACAGTTGTGCTGAAGGTTCAAGGGGCAGGTTGAATTACATTGGTGATTTTTTTTTCTTTGGCAGGGGGGGGGGGGCACTCAATTCTTTGTTCTTTTATCGTACCGTTTTTAACTATATGTTTTTTATTGCCTGTCCATTTAATAAAAAAGATTATGGTTAATTAGCTCTATATCATGAGAGATCTATTTTGACAAGTTTGCTTTTTCTATATGTTTATAAAAGAAGGTATATGTTTGAAATATATTTACTATATCATTCAAGTTCGTTTAGACTGATTTTGTTCATTTTAATTCAATTAGGGAGGTCAAGTAACTGGACTAAAAAAAAAGACACGATTTGAATCGGAAGCAAAGAAAGAAGAAAATTTCCCCAGGTAAGCATTACGATATTCCTCTATCAAGTTATAGTTTTTACGAGGTATTGTATTACGTTTACTGTCGATTAAAAGTAAAAAAAAAAAAAATCTTGCTGCCTTAAATTCTTGAATAATTTATTAAGGTTCTTACCTACGGAATTTCTAGCATTAACGGGAATTCAAGTCCATTGTTTTACATTTGCATAGAAAAAGTGCTTCAGGATGTGCAGGGTTGATTATTTTTTTTGGTGTATTCAGTAAATTTTGAGCTCTGTAACTGAACCCACGTTTAACTCGACTGAATTAACTAAACAACCATTCGTTTCAACACATATTTAACTCAACCTCCATGCAACTGAAGCTCTTTATAACTCAACCCCGTTCAAATTAATATAATCTGCTAAAAGGGTTTGAACTGAATGGGGGTTTAGTTGCATAGGGATCGAGCTAAATAGGTCTGAGTTAAATGAGAGTTAATATACTCGAGAGGTTGAGTTGAATAATGGTTGAAATGCGTTTGGGATGAGTTACATGGCGGTTGAGTTGAATAAGGTTTGACTTGAACGAGGGTTTAGTAAGAAGAGAGCTTGTTGGATTTAGTTTTAAATAAATTGCTTGAGTTGAACAGTCTTGAGTCAAAAGGGAGTTGAGTTACATGGGAACTGAATTTTAAGTAGTTTCAGTAACGGCCTTTACTTGTTTCTTTATTAATGCACTGATCGTGATAATTCAATGGTTTTTGAAGAGCTCTGAAACCGTTTAATTTGTATTTGTAGCAACCGTGGACAAAATCATCTACCTGCATTTCCAAAGTATTTTCTTTTACCTGAATATAATTTTTGTGCGTTTTCGCAATTTAGAACCAAAATCAAGATTAAGTGATGGGGGAGCGCGTTGCGATTCCAAGAAGTTTCGAAAATAGTCAAGTATTGCAGAATACATTAGATAGTATAAACATCCCTAGGTGGTGGGGTGGGGGTGAATATGGGCCCAATGACTCCCTGTGTACGTTCTTGATGCGAATTTCATCACTTAATATTTATAGCCCTTCTCAGGTGAAATTTTTCTCTTCATCCATTCTAATAGTGAACCATCATACTAATGTGCTTAGCAAGAGGTTTATGTGTGAAAAGTCTTGGAATTGATAAAAATTGTTTCAACATGGGAGTTTTAAACACACTTACACGGAAAAATGTCTCGTTTCTTTTTTCTTTTTGTAGCAGATGCCATTTTAGCAGCTGCCGTATGAACTGTATGGCGTCAATTAGAGCATGAGCCGTTGAAACTTTCGGCAGAAAGCCATATTGGTGAGAAGAAATCAAGGAAACGGAGTGCTGACTGCCGAACAGAAAGGAAGACAGAAGTCTGAAGATAACTCTCTCGAAAACTTTGGATATAACAGGAAGAATTGAGATTGGACGATAATTACCTATCTCAGTTGGATCACCCTTTTTAAGAACTGGAAAAACAATGGCTGACTGTAGTAAATCAGGGAAAACTCCGTGGGTTCAAGATAGGTTGGCAATGTGCTCGATGGGCTCGTAAACAAAAGGAGATACGGTCTTCAGGAGCTTATTACTTAATCCAAGATTTTCAGGTATAAAACTAATAGGGAGGATGATTTGAAGTACCTCATTGCTATCAGTTGGGCAGAAAAACATGGATTTAGAATTGAAGCAAGGGAGTACAGCCTGTAAGGAGGAGTGGGAGCCAGTATGAGGAACATCAGAAAAAAAGATTGAGCTCGAGCGGCTAGCCGACACTCGATGGTGCTATTGGTTTTGCTCAATTCAGAAGATCTGGACACGTTTAGGTGCTATTCTCGAAACATTAAGGGTTATTTCGGATGAAGCCAATTCAACAGAGGACCGTTCTGAAGCTTCTGGATTGCTGGCAACAATTGATGCCAAATTCTTGCTCATTCTTGAAATAATGAGCAGTATCCTCGGTTCGATAGATATTGCATCCAGACAACTCCAGTCCAAGAGCCTCGTTCTTTCAGGCGTAAATTCTCTGCTTCAAGCAGTTCAACAACAGGTTCTAGAGCTCCGATCTGAAGAGCGTTGGTTTAAGATGGTCGAAGCAACGAAAATCTTATGCAAGCAGTTCTCAATCCAAATATATATATATATATATATATATATATATATATATATATATACATACATATATATATATATATATATATATATATATATATATATATATATATATATATATATATATATATATATATATATATATATATATATATATATATACATTAATTCTTACGTGTTAAAAAGTGTTCTTTAATTCATTTGGTTTGTTTTTGTGGCGTATTTTTATCTTATCCAATCATGTTACTATGATTCACAATCGATTTATGCTGTCAAAAAAGCAAAACCTGATTTTTTTTTTTTTTTTTTGTATGAAACTTTAAGCAAAAAAAAATAAGAAAAATTTTTAAATTTTAAACTTATTTTATAATTGAAAAATATGTTTTCTGTACTTAAATAGAATTGATTTATTAGTTGGTTAGCAATTGGGTAATAGTATGTACGTTGGTGCCATCTTTAAATGACGATATGATTTTGGACTAATAGATTGATAGACTTTATAAACTAACGAACGCTTAAATTGATGAGTATAAATCAATGGGTGTTAATTAATGGATCACTAAATTATAGAATCAATTATCTTTGGGAATCAATAAGTTAAAATCAATGGGTGTTAATTAATGGACTATTAAATTAAAGAATCAATTATCTGTGTGAATCAATTAGTGAAAATCAATCGGTGTTAATTAATGGACTATTAAATTAAAGAATCAATTATCTGTGTGAATCAATTATTGAAAATCCGTCTGTGTTAATTAATGGACTCTTAAAATAAAGAATAAATTATCTATGTGAATCAATTAGTGAAAATCAATCTGTGTTAATTAATGGACTTAAATTAAAGAATTAATTATCTTTGAGCAGATTCGGAGTAAACTAGGGGTTTGGTATCAAAATTGTTGCTTCTAACGCACGTTTTTTCTCTCCACATTCAATGAGTGGGAATATTTATACCTTATCAACTTTCTAACGCTACTATATAGATCTGTTCAAAAAGTGTCAGAAAACTGTTCATGGCCTAATTTAATCTTAGACATAAGAAATCGAAACTAGTGTTCCCTTGATTTATTCTTTATGATCTTTAATTTACAGGTGTCAAAATTATACGAAAGAATAGTGGCACAGGTTGAAAAATTCAGAAGTGTGAATGTTGAGGCTAATAAAGTAGAGAAGGAATTACTTCGCTTAAAATCAGAGATCCAGCAGCTTACTGGTGCCGACTGGCATGAAAGTATGGTGAGTGGTCCTAAGTTGTTACTTTTTTTGTTTTCTTTTCCGTCTTGTGTCTCTAGGTTATGTTTTCTCATCTACTACACCTCAATTACTTTTTGAAAAGGCCCGCATCTGATTGTTTTATTGTCATAAAATTTTCGGCAACTTAAAAGCTTGTTGAACTAAAGAAAATGTCAAATCAAATTAATGTTTGCTATCGACTATTGCGCTATGTCCATGATGTTAATGCTTAAAATAAGGCATCAAAAAATTATCCTAATTTAATCTTGTTTGCAAATATGTTTTTTTCCTGTGGGGGGGGAATATTAAATCCCCCCCCCCCTCCAAAAAAAAAAATTATTACCACTGTGGTAGGGGGGGTGTCCTGTGGACTAATTTAGGAACACATACCCACACTTACATATAGTATTTTATTTGTATAAATTTGTTCTGGTGTAAAAAAAGTGAATCCCAAAAGTAATATACATCTTGATGTGTGTAGCTATCCAATTACGAGTCTTGGTAAACAAAAGATGTAGAAGACAAATAGAAGCTAAGTATATTGAATATTGAATTCTTGAATAGTCTCCTCGAATAGAAGAAAAAGATTTTTCTGCACGATGTTTAATAATGGAATAACAGTAATTAGTTGACGGAAAAACTTTATCGAACGGTCTTACGCCTCAAATTCAGAAAGTAGTTTTAGTTGTATTGACATAAGTTAATTGTAGTATTATTAATGTAATATAATGATTTTAAACAATGCATACACATGTGTTCATTATCAAATTACTAATCTTTCATTTCTTAAGCCAATCCCCCCCCCTCTCTCTATCAAATAAGTGTATTTTTAGGAAGGAATCGTTAAAATACAAAATAAATTTGAATATTTTGCCAAAACGGGACTGTATTTCTTTTTAATAATATCCCCCTCCTCCTTAGTGAGGGTTCAATAATTTTTCCTTTACTTGGTCTATTACGGTGAATGATCTTGTATTTATCCTGAGCAAGACAGGCGATATCCCTCAGAGGCTCGAGGCAATTCTTTCCGGTACCTACCACAATCAAGCTATGAAGACAGATCACGAAGGTTTCGGCTGTTAATGGGACAAGCCAAAGTCAAACCCTTCTTAGAACTATACTAGTGGAAAGTGAATATCATTTGATTCTGCCTTGCTCAACCCTTTCAGAGACAGTTGTGCATTTTGGAATTATCCAATAATTATGAAAGTATTTGCTGTTAACAGTGATCCTTTTTAAATTTCATTTCGATGCCATTTACAGGGTCGCCAAACGGCAAAAGTGGTGCAAATAAGGCGATTTGTAGGATTTGAAATCTGCAATAGATTACAATCCAATTTGAAATTCCTCTCTCCCGCTGACTACTTATACTTTCTTTATGATAAGGCATGGGAAAAGAAAATAATATGTAAAATACGAATTGTTATTTACTTAGTGTATATAGCTTCAACTATGATTGGGCTAAACTTCAACAGTGACATTAAGATCAACTACTGTTTTTACTCGAGCTCAACTTAAAGAGGGCACTTGACTTGAAGGGGGACAGGATAGTAGATCCAATTATTATTTAAATGAAACGTGTTCAGAAAACAGGGGGAAGTTCGACATAGTTTGCCTCTGCAAGAGTACTTTCTGATTCTCGTCAAAATTTCGGACTGAATCTTGACTGGGGCAACCCTTAAACAATTTGCAACTGTCAAACAATTTATTTTTTTTAACTTTGTGTTTAGAATGGAAGAGTTTTATTCATCCAAGCAATAATAGGTTATAATGAAAATTCCAACTATATGGCGCTAGTACTTACAACGAAAACAAGAAAAACCCCGAGATTATAACTTGTTGAACACTGACATGTAAAAAGGAACGAACGAATCCTCCCCGCCCCCCTCTCGCTCTCTCCTCCTCATCTATCCCCCTCTATCCTCATACCTCCCTCTCCCCCTCTCTCTCCCTCTCCCCCTCTCTCTACTCTCTCCCCCCGTTGACCTCTCCCCCTCTCACTTACTCCCCCTTCTCTCTCCCCCTCTCGTTCTCCCGCCCCCCTCTCTCCCTCTCTTTCTTTCTCTATCACTCTCTCTCCCATTCTCTGTCTCCCTCTCTTTCTTTCTCTATCCCTCTCTTTCTTTCTCTCTCACACTATATTTCTCACTCATCTAACTTTATCACAATTAATACATGTCTCTATTATCTCTCCTCTCTCCTCTCTCTCTCTCTCTCTCTCCCTCTCCCTCTCCCTCTCCCTCTCTCCCTCTCCCTCTCTCCCTCTCTCTCTCTCTCTCTCTCTCTCACTCTCTCTCTCACTCTCTCTCCCTCTCTCTCTCGTTCTCTTTTTTCTCTCTCTCTCACTGTCTCTCTCCGTATCTCCCCTTCTGTTTTCCCCTTTCTTCCTCTGTCTTTTTCCTCTCACTTGTTTTCTCGCGCTCCTTCATTTCTTCCCAACTCCCACGTTTTATATATCCCCCTCTCTTCCATTCACCCACTCTCTCTGTCTCCCCGCGCTGTCATCTTCTTTTCTTTCCCACCTCTTCCTCGTGCTCTCTGTGTTGTGGTACCATCAGTTATTGGATATAATTCGAAGTACGAATTTTAGCTAATTTGTTTTCTGTATGCCTAGATGTTTGTTGTAATGTGTGATTCTCATCTTGCTTGTCCCTATAGGGGTAACCATGACAATGTCCGAAAAACGAAATTGTTGCATGGAATAAATACTAGTTAATGGCCATAGATATTCTTGTCAAGGGAGGTATAACCATGCCAATAATAGCTCATCGTTTAGCCATATTAAATAAAGAAAAACAAACAATTAGGGACGATTGAAATTTAACAATGAAAAATCGCCGTGAATACAGGGAGACTATATCCTCGCCTGTTTTTCAAAACCAGTGAAAATTACGTGATTACCAACAAATTTGATATTTGTTGTATTGTTGCAAGTTTTAAGTAAAGTTCATGCAGCCACTTGAACTTTGAGATTGAAGGTAGGGGAAGCCCCATTCCGTAGTAGTAATCAATTACAACACATTAGTAATCAAATTTGGACAAAGAAAAAAGTTTGACAGGTTCTAAATTTTGTTAATACAAAATTTTAATACTGGCACTGCCCAAGTCCTAAAACCAAAGAAGAATGAAGATGGAGAGAAAGAAGATGCGAAAAGACAATTCATAAAGATGGAGAAAAAAGCAGCTGATTCTCAGGTTACCACATATCTTTTTAAAAGTATTCCCTTTTGGTTTTCACCAAAATTCATTTAGTTGTCAACTTAAAATAGCACCGATTGTATAGAGAAAATGATTAAGAGAATCAACTAATTGTTCGTTCAGCAGGAGGGATGTGCTAAAGCACACGATGGCTTGCCCCAGCCCCCTATTACACTTCCTGGCTGAGGGGCCATGAAACGGAGATCAGCACCGGTTTGGATAGGGCCTCCTTCCTTCCATTTAATCTCCCTTCCCCCTAATCCCCCTTCTTATCCTGCTTCCTTTTAATTCTTTATGAGTGTGACTGACACCGAATGCTAAGTATATGAAACCCAAGTATATGGGTATTCTTATATATTAGTTTTGTTACAACTTTTTCATGGGACCTTATTGGTGCTTGTGGACCGTTTCATCCGTACCCACGTCCCCCTCATATATGCTATCATTTAGTTATTTAGCTTGCTTCTCATTAATACTGAGTTCTATATAAAAAAAATAAAGCAGGTAAGTATGCTGGGCCAAGTATCGATATTTTAGTGTTTTCTCAAGATTAATTGTTGCCGAAAGTTTAGAGTAAAAGTCGAGTTACAATCGACATTTTAATATTGTATAATCCAGAAGAAGATTTCAGGTTTTCTCTTTTGAAACATTGGGGCATATGGTATCTTATTTAAACAAATAAAAAAAAAAAAAATACAAAAAAGTAAATTTAGGTCCTCTAATTTTTTCTTTGTGTCATTTCCACTTTTTATTTTGAAAGTGGGGTAAGGTAAATGGGAGGGAACGGTATGGAATCTGTTTTCTCTGATGCTTGTTTTTAGTCCTCTGGGGTATCGAGTTCCTACATTTTAGAAATTGTAATTGTCTTTTTCCCGGGGAGGGAGTATCAGCAAACGAGAGAACGCAATACATGTTGATTTAAGGTTTCTTCAAACTGATGTCTGGACCCCCGCCCCCTCTATGTGTGTGTTTTAGACAGGTGTGATGAAGGTGAAAGGTGCAGGTTTAATTACATTTGTGATTTTTTTTTTCTTTGGCAGGGGGGGGGCACACGAGTATGTGTGCTTTGCTATTACCGTTTTTAACTATATATTTTTTATTGCCTTTCCAATTACTAAAAAAGATTAGGGTACCTTAGCTTTATATCATGGAGAGATCTATTTTGACAAGTTTGCTTTTTATATATGTTTATAAAAGAAGGTATATTTTTGAAATATATTTACTAGATCATTCAAGTTCGTTTAGACTGATTTTGTTCCTTTTAATTCAATTAGGGAGGTCAAGTAACTGGACTAAAAAAAAAGACACGATTTGAATCTGAAGCAAAAAAAGAAGAAAATTTCCCTGACTGTTACACCCAGGTCAGCATTACGATATTCCCCTATCGAGTTATAGTTGTTACGAGGTTTTGTATTACGTTTAATTTCAAGTCAAATTAAAAAAAAATAAAAAAATCTTGCGGCCTTAAAGTCTGGAATAATGTATTAAGGTTCTGACCTACGGAATTTCTAGCATTAACGGGAATTCAATTTCATTGTTTTACATTTGCATAGAAAAAGTGCTTAAGGATGTGCAGGGTTGATTATTTTTTTTGGTGTATTCAGTAAATTTTGAGGTCTGTAACTGAACCCCCGTTTAACTCTACCGATTTAACTCAACAACCATTCGTTTCAACACATGTTTAACTCCACCTCCATGCAACTGAAGCTCTTTTTAACTCAACCCCGTTCAATTTAATATGATCTGCTAAAAGGGTTTGAACTGAATGGGGGTTTGGTTGCATAGAGATCGAGCTAAATAGGGCTGAGTTAAATGAGAGTTTATATACTTGAGAGGTTGAGTTGAATAATAGTTGAAATGCGTTTGGGCTGAGTTACATGGCGGTTGAGTTGAATAAGGTTTGACTTGAACGAGGGTTTAGTAAGAAGAGATTGTGTTTGATTTAGGTTTAAATGAAGCGTTTGAGTTGAACAGTCTTGAGTCAAAAGGGAGTTGAGTTACATGGGAACTGAATTTTAAGTAATTTCAGTAACGGCCTTTACTTGTTTCTTTATTAATGCACTGATCGTGATAATTCAATGGTTTTTGAAGAGCTCTGAAACTGTTTAATTTGTATTTGTAGCAACCGTGGACAAAATCATCTACCTGCATTTCCAAAGTATTTTCTTTTACCTGAATATAAATTTGTGCGTTTTCTCAATTTAGAACCGAAATAAAGATTAAGTGATGGGGAGCGCGTTGCAATTCCAAGACCTTTCGAAACTAGTCAAGTATTGCAGAATACATTAGATAGTATACACATTCCTCGGGGGTGGGGTGGGGGTGAATCTGGGCCCAATTACTCCCTGTGTACGTTCTTGATGCGATTTCCATCGCTTAATATTGATATCCCTTCTCGGGTGAAATTTTTCTCTTCATCTATTCTAATAATGAACCATCATACTAATGTGCTTAGCAAGAGGTTTATATGTGCAAAGTCTTGGAATCGATAAAAATTGTTTCAACATGGGAGTTTTAAACACACTTACACGGAAAAATGTCTCTTTTCTTTTTTCTTTTTGTAGCAGCTGCCATTTTAGCAGCTGCCGTATGAACTGTATGGCGTCAATTAGAGCATGAGCAGTTGAAACTTTCGGCAAAAAGCCATATTGGTGAGAAGAAATCAAGGAAACGGAGTGCTGACTGCCAAACAGACAGGAAGACAGAAGTCTGAAGATAATTCTCTCGAAAACTTTGGATATAACAGGAAGAATTGAGATTGGACGATAATTACCTATCTTAGTTGGATCACCCTTTTTAAGAACTGGAAAAACAATGGCTGACTTTAGTAAATCAGGGAAAACTCCGTGGGTTCAAGATAGGTTGGCAATGTGCTCGATGGGCTCGTAAACCAAAGGAGATATGGTCTTTAGAAGCTTATTACTTAATCCAAGATTTTCCGGTATAAAACTAATAGGGAGGATGATTTGAAGTACCTCACTGCTATCAGCTGTGGAGATAAACGAGGATTTAGAATAGAAGCAAGGGAGTACAGCCTGTCAGGAGGTGCGGGAGCCAGTATGAGGAACATTAGAAAAACAATTATTAAATGCGTCAGGTGCATGTAAAGGGTCATATAATCTGCCATTTGTGTTTTTAAGGCGAATAGGTATAGACTTTGATTTTCTACTTTTTGAGAGTAAATCATTAATGGTGGACCAAATCTTTTTCTGATTACCTTTGCTATTGAGAATTTTGTATAATAATAATTTTTCTTCCCTTCACGGATGAGTTTAGTGTATGTATTTTTATAATTTGATAGGTCAATATCACTGCTGGTCTTACAGGCTAACTTATTTAACTTGTTTTTACGAAGTGAGGAGACAATGAGGCTATGTGACATCCAGGGGCATATAGCGATAGTTTTCCGATTAGGTTTACGAATAGGAAAAGTTGAATGGATAATCTCACTTACCGGTGGGTAAAACCATTTTTGGCAGAATTAACCTCTTCACAATTTAAAAAATCGGACCAGTCAGTGGTTCTTAAGTCAATAGATAATATGAGTCATATTTGCAGAGCTGTAATTTCTAGTAGGCGTTGGGATATTAATTCTGGAGCGTAGATTTAGTGGTTACGAAGGTAGTGACAAGTAAATAGGAAAGTGGTCTGACAGATCCAAAAATATTATATTTGAGGACAGGTCTTTTCCCAGGGACGTAGGTACAAAAATGTTGCCAATTAATGTTCAAGTTGATCTTACAGGATCAACTCAACTGGGGAGAAAAAGGGGGGTAAAAGACCACTCGCGATCACTGATTCAAAAAAAGTGTTAGATTCAATATTTTTACCAACATTGAATAGGTTACAGTTAAAGTCTCCAAGAACTATTGCCTTTTTTTTGGGTAGATTAATAAAATTACAAAAAACATCCAGCAGATTGCAAAAACATGAGGTCGGAAATGGAGGAGGTTTATAAAACAAGGAGAGTATAGGAATTTTGGCCGATAACTATGTTAACAATTATTGAATAAATATATATGATATTTATTTGTGTAGAGAAAATAGATTCGCACTCTGATAGCCTGGTAAAATTTATATTCGAACGGATGTAAAGTGAGATGCCCCCAGAACACTTAGTCAATCTCCTGGACATATGGATATGGTAACCAGGGGGTAAAAAATCACTAGTGTCATCATTATCGGAAAGTCTCTGTTAATCCTATTACGTCAAAAGGGCAAACATCATTGAATGAAACTAAATCTTTAAACTTGAGCCACCTATCCCAGATGCTTCTGATGTTGAAACAAAGAATATTAAGGCGATTATTATTGACTAGTTTTGGTTTCACATTGGTAGCAAAATCGAGAATGTCAGGGTAATCACAATTAACATGAGTTCAGGTACCATAGGGGTTGCTTATAGGGTTGGCGTTCTGGTTACTCTCTGTATCGGAATAATTAAAAGTAATGTTATTAGAAAGGTATAAATTAGTTAAAAACGAAAAGTCACACATTAATTAGTCGTCATGCATTCTTGTTGGGTATCTACTCGCTTGGGTTTTGCTTTGAACATCATCCTCGCCTGAATAGACTTTGGGAGGGGTCATAAATTTTTGTGTTACTTAGTTGGTCGTCTTTTTTTTTTTTTTTTTTTTTCTATGATTTTGGGGGTATACCCACGTTTAAGGGGTTGGTGATTATTTAAAATTTTTTGGGGACTTGGTAAAAGTTGGGATCGTAGGAAATGTTGAGTTAGAATGGCATTCCATGCCTTCCTTGAAGGATAAAAGTTGTACCGTAGCTTTTTGCCAGATTTCCTCTCCTAGGAGCATAGTAATGGGCTTTTTTTAAGGATATTTTTCAGTTCAACTGGTTCACTGCCAACCTCGATAAGATGGGAAATTGCGAGGTATGTGGCTAACCTTTGCCATTCTTGATTATAATGATGAATAACTTGTGGATGCGATAAAACCGGAATTTGGGAAGAGGAAGGTTTTGATTTGGCGTTAAGTAGAGGGACTTGAGTGGAACATTGGGTAAATGAGCAGCCTTTATCTATGGGGGGTGGGACCTGTTTCCTCTGGAACCTTGAAACTTCAGTTTGGCTATTTAAGGGTCAACTTGGAGTGGGTTGTCTAGGGATTGTAGCAGCTACAACGGAGTAGGGCAAGTTAAATCTCACAGAGGTTTGGAGGATCTCGGCTCTCTTGTGATTGGCTGGAAAAAGTTGCTTCGCAAGTGCCGTGTGTCCCTTATTTTTGAAATTTTTACAGCAAGCGTTTTTCTCGGTGCAATTTTCTGTAACGTGGCTAGGTTTACCACATTTTCGACTTGACTGGAGTGACTGTTTAAGATTATTTTTACTTTGACCATGTGCTTGGAACATTGTTTATTGTTGAGGCTTTGTTTTTTAGGACTTTTGGGGATGGGCCATACAATACAAAAAAACTTCTCTTTGCAACTCTTTTTTACATGCAATGAGCACTGAGCGACTGGGTATAAGATTACCATCATTTTTCAAGCGGAGTCTTGTGGCTGTTGTTGGATGGACGGGATGACCCGAAGAATCAATTAGTTCAGCTGTAAATTCCTCTATTAGTATACCGGTGTCAACACCATAAATCACGTATTTATACGACTTTTCTACTTCTTTTAAAGTGGCAAACGTTTTGGAACCCTCAACGATTAGTTCCTTGGACCTTGAAAGGACTGAATCCGTGGTATTGTGAGAGGTAAAATAAAGATCTGTCAGACCGTCTTTCAGGAAGATTTCTTCAAAAGATGGGTTCGACAAAAGAAATAAAAGTTTTCTAATAACCATTAAATGACCTTTATTAAACGGTTGGCCATTGGTTTTCATAATGGTCACAATGTAATAGAATGGTTGATCTAAAAAGCTAGGTAGTGATTTGATTGATGGGGAATCATCAGGGAGTGATCTAAACTCTGGTTGGGGTTCTTCAGGGGGTGATCTAATTGTATCATTTTTTCTTTTTTCGCCAGGGGTTTCACCAGTTCTTGTGGCTTGACGGATGTGTAGGGCTTGTATCCCCTTAAGTTGTGTGGTTTATTTAGACAGAGACGGTGGGGGGAGGGGATCGAGTTAAGGTTCTTTTTGAGGACGGGAAAGGTGAGACATCTTTGTCTTTCAGGAGGCTCCTTTGTGTCAGACATGAGCTATTTGGAACTAAAAATCTCACCTCTGATTTCTTTCACTGTTCGGGACTATAGTACAAATCCTATAATCCAATTAACAAGAACCAAGGTCACTAATATCACTTAGGAAAGTCCAGGAACATGCACGGTCTGTAAATGTTCAAGTTACGGGTGGGAAATTTTGACTGGCAAATACCAAGAGTGGAAACACCAAGTAGATGTTAACATAGCGGAAGCGAGTTCATAACTCCCCTATCAGCATAATTGCCACAGGCAGTAGATTTCTATTATTTCTATATATTTTTTTGGCAAAATAGTTATTTACGAGTGCCATATTTGCGGGGGTAGGCTGTGCCATCCATAGATTTTAAATCACCCACCCAGAATTTCGAAAAATTTCTTTTTTGAGGGTACTTTCTTTGAAAAATGCCTTTTTTTTTAAATTTTCTTGAATTGACGCCACTGAATGGTATATCTAAGGAAAAAAGTATATTTCAACACTGTCTGTTAGTTAGTAAATCCTAAGAAATACGGTTAACTTCTACCCAAATTTTTCAAGTTTAACTCTTTGTATAGTGCTCCTTTCTCAGCTTAGCAGTACAGCCCAAATTTATCTGAAGAAACTACGGTTCTCTCATTTTCTTTTGTCTGTCGCTCCCTCCTTTCTTCTCCTCTCCCCCGTCCTCTCTCTCCCCCTCTTCCCTTGATCCACTCTCTCAGTCCCTCCGTGTTATCTCCTTTTCTTTCACACCTCTTCCTCTTCTGTGTTTTGTGATGCGTCAGGAATTTTATGTCATGTTTTGTATTTATGTTGGCTGATTTATTTTCTATATGCCTAGATGCTTGTTGCTTAGAACATATTTATACGTATATATTGCTCAGGTAGATTTGATTCTAAAAAATCGACAATCTTCATCCCTCCAAATGTCACTGATTTATACACAAGCTCGTAATTGACTTTGCAAACAACGGCAAACTGAAGTAAGTACTTAAAATGAACAAAGAAAAAGTTGTTTCAGCACATTTTAAGTATATTATGGATATTTACATCCGTTTTTTGATGAATACAAAAATGTATTAGTTTGCGTTGCGTATTCGTATAACCATACTCGTTGGTGCAGTTACGATATGAGTTGTCCTCCCCTCCCCAAAACTACATCTGTTACAGTTCTAATCAAGGGCGAATCTAGGATTTTAGTTCAGGAAGCATTACAAAAAAAAATCAAATAACGCATCATATATTAGTTGATATGTATTTTTGTTACGTTTTTGCGATTCAGACAAGAATTTCGGGGGGATTCAAGCCCCGCAACCTCTCTGGATTTAACTTTGGCTCTAGATGTACAAATGACGAGAATTATGGGATAATTACGTATAGGTAGGTGAGGCTTTAGGCGTAGAAAGGTAAGTGCTACATGAAAGTAGTCACATTGGTTATGATTTGTACTTCGATCAGAGAAATAAATGTACAGTTATTTATAAATTTATACAACATAGAAATTGATAACTTTATTCTGTTGACAATCTATCAAATTATAAAAATACATACACTAAATTCCGTGAGGTTATAGACCCATACTTACAAATGTCTCATTGTATTAAATACCTTTTTTTACAACATAAAAATTCGAGCTTTTTTTTAAGGTGATCACGCAAGTCTGAAATGATTGAGTATTATGATGTCGGTGGTTGTTACATACTTCGTCCCTGGGTATTTTCCATTTGGAAAACTATAAAAAATTTCTTTGATGGAGAAATCAAGAAACTTGGTGTCGAAAATTGCTACTTTCCTATTTTCGTTTCCAAGTTAGCCCTTGCAAAAGAGAAGGAACATGTGGAGGATTTTGCACTAGAGGTATGTTTTCTTTTTCCCTATACCTTTCAATTCCCTTCTGTTAGTTGTTCGATATATCAACCTAAGGGTCGTATTTGACATTTTTGAACTTGTGAAATAATTGTCGAGACAGGTTTGTTCAGCTGCATTCAAAGGGAAGGTAAGCAAGGCAATGTAAGTTTAATCACACATCAATTCTTCATATCGACAATAGGCTGAAGATCCTCCCTCTGAGAGCAGCCTTTTTTAGCTTTGAGGGATATGTTAGTTTATAGTATGTTAGGTTAAGTTAGATAAGGTTACGTTAAATTTGGATCTAAATATCAGAAATGGGTTGAAAACCTAGCTTAAACTAACCTAAACCAACATAACCTCGTCAAACCAAATCTAATCTAAACTAACCTCCCATCATCAAACCTTTCATTAAATTGAAAAAATTGACTGGCAACGGTGACTAAATCCAAGGAGAAAAAGCTATATATATATATATAATATATATATATATATATATATATATATATATATATATATATATATATATATATATATATATATATATATATATATATATATATATATATATATATATATATATATATATATACATCATATATATCATCAATGATGTTATATCAGCAAGAAACCTTGTTCTATGGATTGGTTAAGGAGGAACTTAACAACGAAATCAAATAAAATATTTTTTTCTAGGTCTTTGCATATTTGAAAGCCACGCTCTTCCAAGATTTTTTCTTGATCTTTCAAAATTATGCTGTTTATGGCAGTAACAGATTTTCGTCGTTGTTGCCGGGTTGAACCGTCAAAATAAATAATTAAAATTTATTAGTTAAATTTTGGCAAAACTTTTCATTTGTAGAAATTAAAACATTAACATTCTGTTAATTCCCTAGGGCAACTACACCTTTATAAGGAAGCTATGCTTTCTTAAGCAGTTCGATTCAATTTGTTTGTAGGTTTTATTTACTGATTTAACCATCGTTTTTTTTTATTTTTTAATTTTTTTTGCTGATGCAAACCAAAACAGTAAAAATGCGGATTGAGGGAGTGGCGTATTGCGTATCATGACGCAATTTAATAAAAAATTTAATTCCCGTTTTTTTTCTGATTTCCTGACCTATAAAACCATTTCGAACAAACAGATTTCATTTCTCCTGTTCTTTTAACCAGGGTCCTATTTTTTTCGAAATCCTGGGGGAGGGGGGAGATGGACCAAATTTTCCCAGATCAAGTGAAAATTACAGTGGAAAAAGATGAGCCATATAGTACCATAAATGCAAAAAAAATACTGGAGGAAACTGACGCGTTTCTCTGAATTATGCAGGCTTATCTTAGTTTTGACAAGATATTTGAAGAAACTAAATTTCAACTGGGGGGCAAACTGGTTTCTGGAGGGGAAGTTGCCCAGTCTCCTCCCTGATCCCTAGCAAGTTAAGCCCCCATTTTGAAACCTAGGACTGCGGAAAAATAACTTACCGAAATTGATGCAGGAAATATAAACCTTATGATGGCAGTTTGGACAATTCCATAAACAAACAATGGAGAGGAATTAAAAGTTTTCAATTCCTCTGCATAATAAACCTGAAAAGTTTTTTTTAGGTTTCATTGAATCGGGGAAAATTGCTTGAATTTATATGTTTGGTTTTGTTCTTAAGTAAGTTGTAAACAACATATTCGATCCAATTCACTTCAAAAAATAATTATTTTGCGTTTTAAGTTAAAAGTTTTATCATTTCTCAGTGATTATCCTTGCTATGTCAGAAAAATAATTTTTTGTGTTCTGATTATATTGCTCATTCACCCATTGCATGCAATGTATTTGTTGTAATTTTTTTAATCTTTGAGATAGTTTATTTGCTACATTTTATCGCTTATTGTTATATATAAATTTTATAAAAAATAAACGTTACCACTTTAATTAAATTTAAAAAATTTGTTTCTGATATTGTCGAGTTTTTTTTTTCAGAACAATAGTTTCCAAAAAATATTTATTAAACCTTTATAGTGTTAGAACCCAGGAACACTTTTTTCTAATGATTTTGAACAGCCACTTTTTTAATTTGGATGTTTCTGCATATTACAATTTTTATGTTTTCCAGAAAAATAATGGGGAATTTTCAACTTTCAGAGCTTTTTGAAGTAATTCCCAAATTTTGACCAAAATTTTGGTGAATTTGAGGTAATCTTGGTCTCAAAAGGAGATGCAACGTTTGAAGAAGCAATTTTATTTAACCTGTGTCATATGAGCCTCCAAAACCGGGATATATAAAGTTCGAATAACCAGTTTCTACCAAATCGTATATATAACATTTTTTAGGATTTTTTTTGAGGAGTTGTTACAATTTTGGTATGTTTGCTGTCAAATAATGGTGAAATTTTTAATTTCAAAACTTTTTAGTAATTTCGAAATTTCGACATACTTGTAAATTGGAGGTCACCCGGAGCACTTGAGAAGAATCATTTTGATCTAAAAATATCTACAGAATTTCTTAAACACTGTTTTTCAGATTAATTACAGTTTTGATAAATAATTCTTAGACAACACTGCCTTTCCATTTACAATTAATACTAAAATCTATTAATAATGGATCTATTTTTTTCTGATATTTTTTCTTAATTTTTAATTTGTGTTAACATTTTTTTAAATAGTTTGTTTTTGGATTTTTTTTTTTAATATGGGTGGGTTCCTTTTCGTTTTCTTTTATTTTTATCTTTTTTTTTCTTTTTTTTATAGCGCCAATGTGTTTCCTTTATTTTTTTAATGTTTTATTAAGATATTTTTTTACCGTGGATAAATGCTTCCGGATGTGAAGCCAGACAATTGTAATCTCAACAAAAACCGTCAGAGCCTACAAAGCATCCGTTCGAGCTGTAATACTATACCTGTGAGACTTGACCGCTTATTCGATCACCGCTGCCGTTATTATAGACTCCGAATCAATGCGTGGTCTAGAATTCCCAGTATTGAAGCAAGAAGCTGTTGTGGCGAGTCTGAAAAGCTATTTCTCGTCATCAAATGACGTTACCTTAAACTTCTCGACCTCGATTTCATTTGCCCTAAAGGTATGATATAATTATACGTCCTCGTCCGTGAGCCAGCACCCTCCTGGAGGCAACAGCCGGGAGGACACGGAAAAAATCTTTGGTGAAAATTCAAAGACGACCTGTAACTATGTGGCCGTTTCCGGAGGTAAGGTTGGAGACGGCACAGGAATGGGCTGAAAATTGTCGAGGAAGCTACAGCCGACAGATCAAAGTGGCCGTTAGAATTTATTTCAAAATCCATTGGTGCCAGTCTGGAAAGTCCATTGTCTGGTTACCACCGTCGGTGGTAACCAGACAATGGACGTTGGTGACATGGCGACAATGGACTTTGGCGAGTTGGTTCGTATATCTGCATTTAAGGAAGTCAATTTATGTAAAAACAAATGGGAAAGGTTTTTAATAGGTAATAAAAAAATTAATTCTTTAGGTTGAACATTTAGCCAATTGGAGTTTCTTTTTGTTAATATACAGCTTTCAAAGCCTTTGTTCCAATTCAGGATTTTTTTTATCAACATTTGTCTTAATTTCAGGTTGCATGGGTCACTAAATCTGGTGATAAAACATTAGCAAAACCAATAGCAATCCGACCGACCTCTGAAACTGTTATGTACCCTGCGTATGCTAAATGGACTCAGTCATATCGAGACCTGCCTTTACGTCTGAATCAATGGAATAATGTTGTTAGATGGGAGTTTAAGCACCCTCAGCCTTTTTTGAGGACAAGAGAGTTCTTGTGGCAAGAAGGCCATACTGCCTTTGAAACTAGAGAAGAAGCGGAGTCTGAAGTGTTCGCTATTCTTGGTAAATTGTTTTCTGTATTGATTTAATTTCTCTATATTTACTTATTACCAAAATTCTGGATTTTTGCTTTTTGAGATAAGGTTTGTATGGTGATCTTTTGGAGTTTTCTTTCCAAAAAAAAAATCTTTTTTATGCAACAGGATTCGATCTTTTCCTCTTTTATGTACTGTGAAGTATTTTAAGGATGAAAATTACAAATTATAAATTTAACAGAAATGCAGTATAAACTAATTCGAAATCCGCTTACAATCGCCGAGAAATTTAGAAGAAAAAATAATTCTTGGTAAGATTGTTTATGGACAAAATTTGTCATGTCGGTAACTCCCAGCCAATCACTAATCTTTATCTCTTTTTTGCAACTATACAACGGGAATCTGATGCCAAGCAAATTATATATTAACAGTCATAAAAGAATGGTGACAAATGTTACCTGTAGTAATGGTTGGTCTACCCTATTTTTTCTCACTGCTAGGGGATTGAGTTGAAACTCCACGATTTTTTTTTTGGGGGGGGGGTGAAGGCACTGAGAAGAGTTTTGTAAGTGGAAGTTGCGAACTGTTTTTTTGCTTTGGTACCAAAAGTTTTGAAAATGTGCTCGAAATAGTTGAATATGAAATCTGGTTGTTCGAATTGGGGAAGTGGACGCTTACCAAGGACATCAAATTACAAATATGCTTTGCACCCTGCTTCCATCAGAGTTCTTTCCATTTCTGAGAACCGCGATTTTCTAAGATTTTTCTTCAAGGATGTAACAAAATTATGAAGTGCTTAGAACAGTATCGATGTTCCGTCACTGTTGTCACATTGAACCGTGAAAATAATTGAGCAGATCTAATTAATTGCAAAACTAATTTTTGCCTCTTGTCTGACACAACTGTGTTGCTAATTTATCTAATAAACGAATGAAATAAATGAACGAATAACTTAGACTGGCAAGTATATGAAACAGTTGTACTGTAGCTACTAAGCTCATTTCTACAACGTGCAGAAATAAGGAATTTTAGAAGTTCCTCATCTTTTGGAGATGAGGAATATGTGTTCCTTATCTTCTATTGTAGAGGAAAGTAACAAAAAATGATCTGACTTGAGCAATTTATCCCTATGCAGAGAGCATGAATATCCTTCCGCAAAGGCTCTATAGGGTTGCCACAGTCTTCAGAAGCGTACAATGTTTAATATGTTTTTCTAAAATAGTGACTTTTGCGACTACTAGTGGCGTTAATTTAGGGATTGGGGCTGTGTCTTCCCTTGGTTTTTGAAAACGGCTTGTTAGATATTCATTAAAAAATCGCTTTTTAGGGATTTTCACTGAAGACATCGAAAAAACCGGGAAGTCCCCCTCCCCTATAGATATTTAAAATGCATTTTGCCTTAACTCTTCTGTTAGTACTTCTGAAGCCTTGCATTAGTCCCCGAATTTTTAAAAGTCTCCAAATAAAAAACTAGAAACCTTCCATTATCCCTGAATTTTTTAACAGTCTCTCCAAATAAAATGAAAATCGCTATGCATTAGGTATATATGGTGACTAAACTGTTTTGTCAATACTTCAGAAAATTTGCATTAGTTCAAGAACTAAAAATCAGGATTAGAAGCTTGTGATCTTCTTATACACTTAAGTGCTTCATTGTAGCTTTTCCATTATCCCTTAATTTTTAAAAATCTCTCCGAACGAAAAACAATCGCTAAAGTTAGCATTAGTGAGTAGCGACATTTTGTGTTTCATGATAATGTTTGTATATCCATGAACGTTAGTTGTCTAAACTGTTTCCTGTTCAATCAACTTCTCATCTTCTTTGAGTTATATAATGTTTGACATTTAGAACTGTCGGGTTTGACCGGCTGGTATTGTGAGCGAACAAACGAAAAGAGGAAATAATCCTCCTAACACACAAAAATGTGGACTTTCTAATACATATCTTCCTCTTAATCCTTTATCTGTTTTAATTCACCTTAGGTACAAACATACGATACGAATTACAGTTCTCCCATCGAAGTACAATTACAAGCGAAATACAATATGAACATTTGATGGAAGTATTGTAATTCAGGTCAAGCACCAACACGCCATTTTGTTAGTTTGAACATTCAGGCTGGTTTTTGACTGTCTTCGGTATAAAGTATGTGGCCGTGTTACAAGGAATATTCAATATTACTTCTTTTTTTTTCTGTTACTTTTGTTACTTGTATTATATACGCCCTACCTAATGTTCTTCTAATATGTTTCTCTGACCCTCAATGCTTTGAAATATACCAAAGTAAGATAAAAATATAATACTTTAGAAACAAATTTGGGCTATATATTTACACATTTGGGGGGATAAATTTTTTCTGAATATTTTTTTGCCTTTTAATGATTTTTTTTTTTTTTTTTTTTTTTTTTTTTAGTATTAATTTTGGTACTTTACTTTTTTTAGTGTTACTTTAGGGGTACTTTTTTAGTATAATTGTGGTAGATTGGGTGGGGGGTAAATACTTTGCCCCCCCCCCCCAATGTGTAAATATATAGCCCAAATTATATATTTTCCATCTATTCTGTCACTTGTCTCTGTCTTGTCTCACGCTAAGATGAAAGAAATAACGAAAAAAACGGTTCTTTAATGCGTCAATGATTGAACAACTTGAGATCTAGGGTGTATATCATACATGTACCTTAGTTTTCTTTTAGAATTAATTTTCTATAGCAACTTTTCAGCATAACCTCCATGGAGGTCGATGAACTTCTAAAAGTGTCAAGTTGCGACTTTCCAGTCTGTCCAGTCTTTTACAGTGGGTGAGAAGTGCTTGTGTTAAGTAATTGACAGTTTGTATAATTAAGCTTGATAATAAATGACGTCCAATGTTCGTTTGTATAAATCTAGTTCGATTTGAAAGCTATTCACATCTTTCAGTCGTAATTTCCGTTTGTTCTGTCAATCTTCTAGCACATTAATTTCTGTACTTACAAAACATTTTGATTCTCTACCCTCTTCCCCCCCCCCCCTCTCTCTCTCTCTGTCTTCTCGCATTCTCTCTCCTTTTTTTTACCTGTTTGTATGTTTAATATTTTTCAGATTTATATGCAACGATTTACACCGACCTATTAGCTGTTCCCGGTATAAAAGGGAGAAAATTAGAAAAAGAAAAATTTGCTGGTGCCGATTTTACCACCACCGTTGAAGCGTTTGTTCCTGCTAGTGGCAGAGGCATTCAGGTATCTACTTTTTTTATTTTCGTTTTATATTTAAGTTAAATATAAAACTATAAATATTTGTGTTTTTGATTCTGCGTGAAACACGGCGCGGATTTAATCTGAAAGGTTTTTTTTTTATATATTGCTCATTGTTTATGAAATACTCCTGCATCAAAAGCTACCAAGTGTTTGAAACATAATGTCTCCATACAGAGATAGACCATGGAAGTCGAAAATTCGTACCTCGTTTTAAACTATTTTTGCGTGTGGCTTTCATCTTCGAACTTTTAACGCATCTTTAAATTATGATTCTCTAAATGTATATTTCAGGTCATAAATTTTGTATTTTAAGGGGGAGGCTTCATTGAAAAAATGTTTTGAAAGGGGACGATATCAGGCCCTCCCCTCTCATGCAGTTGGCAAGTACGCAGTTTTTGCTATAATAGCATATGTCTCACTAGGCTCTATTTACCTATTTAAGTAAGCGTTAAATATTTAAATATGCTGGATATGTGAATGATCACCGTTAAAAATCTGATAAAGTTCAATGCTTAGGGCTATTTATATAATACGAGTTAAATAGATTAAATACTTGAACTATAATTACATTATATCAAATAAGTTAGGTTATCCCAGTGCCTCAATTTTTTCTGTTTTTTTTTTTTTTTCAGAAAATCAAATCTTAAAAATAAAATATTTTAAGAAAATGTTTTTTTGTTTGGTTTCGAAAAAACTGCCTTTTGGTGAATTTTATCAAATTTTTTAGTGAAATTTATCAGACATCTCAGACATTTATTTTATTGACGTTTATATCACGTCTTTACTGAAATCCCAGTTCGCAAAATAGTTGTTTGAGCAGTGAGCTGGTATGTCATTGATGGCTAATGTCTTCCTTGACAATAAAAATTCCCATTTTTACCACATTAAAATTTGGTAAATCATTTAAAACTTGGTAAATCGTTGATTGCGTGTGTATTCCTTGGCAGTTTGGCACTTGTGTATTCCTTGGCAATTTCCATTTTGTATCACAGTAATATTTGGTAAATTATTTAAAAATCGGTAAATCATAGATGGCTTGTGTGTTCCTTGGCAATAAAAATTTCTTTTTTTACCACCGTAAAATTTGGTATCATTTAAAAGATGCTAAATCATTGATGGTTCATGTCTTCCTTGTAAATAAAAATTCCCATCTTGTACCATAGTAAAATTTGGTAAATCATCTATGGCTTATGTCTTCCTTGTCAATGAAAGTTCCCATTTTAGTCACAATAAAATTTTTCTCATGAAGATATAGAAAAAAAATTGCCTACATAATTGGTGTGTTGAATTAGTAACTCTTCCCTTCTTCTTTTAAACAGGCACAACTGGTAATTTATGTCTCCAGCTCTATTACCACCATTCTTGTTATATATCTTGTAGCTGTATACCTGCTCGTGCATAACAATACTATTTCTTTAGGGTTTGGCGTCTGTTCAGGTAATAATTACATAATTCCATTATAATTTATAAGCACTATTATAAGTTCTTGTAACTTTCAAGTTTCTATATGTTCTTTGTGTATAAAGACTACAAGGAAAAGTCTGTATTTTTCAAATATATGTTCTTTATGTATAAGGACTACAAGAACTATAATAAGTTCTTGTAACTTTAAAGTGTCTATATGTTCTTTTTGTTCTGGTATTGATTTAGCCAATAAGTCTAAAGTTTTACGGTTATTTTCAAGTCCTTTGAACTTCTAAATGGAGTGTCTAATAATAGAAAAGCTTAGACAAAATTATTTTAGCACCCAAGTATGCACATTTTTATGATGTTCATACATTATCCAGTTTACGTTATTTACCCCTTAATTTATAAATAAATGGAATAAATAAAGTGTAAATTAAAAATTTATAAACAAACAAGTTTAACAAATGTAAATATTTTTACATCTGTCGAAGTTCAGTGCCTTTTTTTCTTTCTTTTATTGAGTAACTACAACTGAATTATATGCATACACTTATGTACATGAAAGACATCTTGAATTCAGTCTTCTGACCTGCCTATGAACTTGTAGGAAGACGTTATCTTAGGGGAGTGCCAGGAAAATGAAATTACCCTTGATACCGAATATTCGCAGCAACAACTCGCACAATATTCATAACAAAGCACCAATGTGTACACTTTTTCGTCATTGAGCTACTACTAGAGTCACACAAAAAAAATCGATCAATCATTTCTGCAACTTTCCTCCAGTCACCTCGTATTACCATAAAAAAAAAATAGACAAAAGGTATTAATACCTCGTTTAATTTTATATTAAAATAAAGTCTATTGATTTGTTTTCTTTTACCTGGGGTACGCAAAACTGTAAAAACACAGCCGCGTAGTTATCTCCTTGCTTTGCAAATTATCATAAGTTTCTCAGGATTTTCAAATAAGTCGTCTGCTCTAATTTCGTATTGGGGATAACAAAAAAAAAACTGCTTGTTTGTGCCCTCAAGTATTTATAATATTTTTGTTTAAATAATTGGATAAATTTTAATCGTCTAATGCGAATTAAAATGAATTAGTAATAATTTATTTATTAATTTTTATTTTTACGTTTTTTTTTTTGTTTTTTTTTTACAGGGAGCGACTTCACACATGCTTGGGCAAAATTTCTCGAAAATGTTTGACATTGGATTCGAGAATCCCGAGACAAAAGAGAGAAGCTATGTATGGCAGAACTCATGGGGTATTACGACCAGA
>NC_142796.1:20348753-20413753 GCF_049724085.1 Artemia sp. Qi Xiang Cuo | reverse complement strand
GCTAAGTTTTCTAAAGACAAGCTATTTTCTTGCGAAAACACACAAAATCAGAAAAAATGATCAATGTTCCTTTAGTACCTACGCAATTAGACTAAAAATGAAGATATCTATGCAGAATTTCAACTAGCTATGGCTAAGTTTGCTAAAGACAAGCTATTTTCTTGCGAAAACACACAAAATCAGAAAAAATTTTCAATGTTCCTTTAGTACCTACGCAATTAGACTAAAATTGAAGATATCTATGCAGAGTTTCAACTAGCTATGGCTAAGTTTGCTAAAGACAAGCTATTTTCGTGTGAAAACACACAAAATCAGAAAAAATGATCAATGTCCCTTTAGTACCTACGCAATTAGACTAAAAATGAAGATATTTATGCAGAGTTTCAACTAACTATGGCTAAGTTTACTAAAGACAAGCTATTTTCTGGCGAAAACACACAAAATCAGAAAAAAATGATCAATATTCCTATAGTACCTACGCAATTAGACTTAAATGAAGATATTTATGCAGAGTTTCAACTAGCTATGGCTAAGTTTGCTAAAGACAAGCTGTTTTTTTTTGAAAACACACAAAATCAGAAAAAATGTTCAATGTTCCTTTAGTACCTTCGCAATTCGACTAAAAATGAAGATATCTATGCAGAGTTTCAACTAGCTATGGTTAAGTTTGCTAAAGACAAGCTATTTTCTTGTGAAAACACACAAAATCAGAAAAAATTATCAATGTTCCTTTAGTACCTACGCAATTAGAAAAAAAAAGAAGAAATCTATGCAGAGTTTAAACTAGCTATGGCTAAGTTTGCTAAAGACAAGCTATTTTCTTGTGAAAACACAAAAAATCAGAAAAAATGTTAAATGTTCCTTTAGTACCTACTCAATTAGAATAAAAATGAATATATCTATGCAGAGTTTCAACTAGCTATGGCTAAGTTTGCTCAAGACAAGCTATTTTCTTGCGAAAACACACAAAATCAGAAAAAATATTGTTAGGTTAGGTTAAGTTAGGTTACGCTAGGTTAGCCTAAGTACGCGCGCATATAGGTTAGGTTAGGTTGGATTAAGTTAGGTTAGGTTAGATTAAGTTAGGTTAGGTTAAGTTAGGATAGGTTAGATTAAGTTAGGTTAGGTTAGGCTAAGTTAGGTTAGGCTAGGTTAGCCTACGTACGCGCGCGTACGTAGGCTAACCTAGCCTAACCTAACTTAGCCTAACCTAACTTAATCTAACCTATCCTAACTTAACCTAACCTAACTTAATCTAACCTAACCTAACTTAACCTAACCTAACTTAGTCCAACCTAACCTAACCTATATGCGCGCGTACGTAGGCTAACCTAACCTAATCTAACTTAATCTAACCTAACAATATTTTTTCTGATTTTGTGTGCTTTCGCAAGAAAATAGCTTGTCTTTAGCAAACTTAGCCATAGCTAGTTGAAACTCTGCATATATATCTTCATTTCAGCCTAATTGCGTAGGTACTAGAGGAACATTGATCATTTTTTCTGATTTTGTGTGTTTTCACAAGAAAATAGCTTGTCTTTAGCAAACTTAGCCATAGCTAGTTGAAACTCTGCATAAATATCTTCATTTTTAGTCTAATTGCGTAGGTACTAAAGGAACATGTGTGTCTCTGTGTGTGTGTCTCTGTGGGTGTGTCTCTGTGTTTGTGTCTCTGTGTGTGTGTCTCTGTGTGTTTGTCTCTGTGTCTGTGTCTCTGTGTGTGTGTCTCTGTGTGAGTGTCTCTCTGTGTGTGTCTCTGTGTCTGTGTCTCTGTGTCTGTGTCTCTGTGTGTTTGTCTCTGTGTGTGTGTGTCTCTGTGTCTGTCTCTCTGTGTGTGTGTCTCTGTGTGTGTGTCTCTGTGTTTGTGTCTCTGTGTGTGTGTCTCTGTGTCTGTGTCTCTGTGTGTGTGTCTCTGTGTGTGTGTCTCTGTGTGTGTGTCTCTGTGTGTGTGTCTCTGTGTGTGTGTCTCTGTGTGTCTCTCTGTGAGTGTCTCTCTCTTTGTGTCTGTGTATGTGTGTCTCTGTGTGTGTGTCTCTGTGTGTGTGTCTCTGTGTGTGTGTCTCTGTGTGTGTGTGTCTCTGTGTGTGTGTCTCTGTGTGTGTGTCTCTGTGTGTGTGTGTGTGTGTGTGTGTCTCTGTGTGTGTGTCTCTGTGTGTTTGTCTCTGTGTGTGTGTCTCTCTGTGTGTGTGTGTGTGTGTCTGTGTTTGTGTGTTTCTGTGTGTGTGTGTCTGTTTGTGTGTGTCTGTGTGTGTGTCTCTGTGTGTGTGTGTCTCTGTGTGTGTGTCTCTGTTTGTGTGTCTCTGGGTGTGTGTCTCTGTGTGCGATTCTGTGTGTGTGTCTCTGTGTGTGTGTGTGTGTCTCTGTTTGTGTGTCTCTGTGTGTGTCTCTGTGTGTGTGTCTCTGTGTGTGTGTCTCTGTGTGTGTGTCTCTGTGTGTGTGTCTCTGTGTGTGTCTCTCTGTGTGTGTGTGTGTTTGTGTGTCTGTGTGTGTGTGTCTGTGTTTGTGTCTCCGTGTGTGTGTGTCTGTGTCTGTGTCTCTGTGTGTGTGTCTCCGTGTGTGTGTCTCTGTGTGTGTGTCTCTATGTATGTGTCTCTCTGTCTGTGTCTCTGTGTGTGTTTCTGCGTGTGTGTCTCTGTGTCTGTGTCTCTGTATCTGTGTGTCTGTGTGTGTGTGTCTCTCTCTGTGTGTCTCTGTCTCTGTGTGTCTGTGTCTGTGTCTCTCTGTCTGTGTCTCTGTGTCTGTGTGTCTCTGTCTGTGTCTCTGTCTGTGTGTCTGTCTGTGTCTGTCTCTGTGTGTCTGTCTCTCTGTGTGTGTCTCACACTTATAGAGTATAAGAGTTTGTGTCTCTGTGTGTGTGTCTCTGTGTGTGTGTGTCTCTGTGTGTTTGTCTCTGTGTGTTTGTCTCTGTGTGTGAGTGTCTCTGTGTGTTTGTCTGTGTGTCTGTCTCTGTGTGAGTGTCTCTGGGTGTGTCTGTGTCTGTGTTTCTGTGTGTCTGTGTGTGTGTCTGTGTGTCTGTCTGTCTGTGTGTCTCTGTGTGTGTCTCTCTGTGTGTGTGTCTCTGTGTGTGTGTCTCTGTGTGTGTGTCTCTGTGTGTGTGTTTCTGTGTGTTTGTCTCTGTGTGTGTGTCTGTGTGTGTGTGTGTCTGTGTGTGTGTGTGTGTGTGTGTGTGTGTGTGTGTGTGTCTGTGTGTGTGTGTGTTTGTGTGTGTGTGTCTGTGTGTGTGTGTCTGTGTGTGTGTGTCTATCTCTGTGTGTGTGTCTCTGTGTGTGTGTCTGTGTGTGTGTGTCTCTGTTTGTGTGTCTGTGTTTGTGTGTCTGTGTGTGTGTGTGTCTGTTTGTGTGTGTCTGTGTGTGTGTCTCTGTGTGTGTCTCTTTGTGTGTGGCTCTCTCTGTGTGTCACTGTCTTTTTGTGTCTGTGTGTCTGTGTCTGTCTTTGTGTGTGTGTGAGTGTGTGTCTCTGTGTGTTTGTCTGTGTGTGTGTCTCTCTGTGTGTGTGTCTCTTTGTGTGTCTCGGTGTGTGTGTCTCTGTGTGTGTCTCTGTGTGTGTGTCTCTGTGTGTGTGTCTCTGTGTGTGTGTCTCTGTGTGTGTGTCTCCGTGTGTGTGTCTCTCTGTGTCTGTGTCTCTGTGTGTGTGTCTCTGTGTCTGTGTCTCTGTGTGTGTCTCTGAGTGTGTGTCTCTGTGTGTGTGTCTCAGGGTGTGTGTGTCTCTGTGTGTGTGTCTCTGTATCTGTGTCTCTGTGTGTGTGTCTCTGTGTGTGTGTCTCTGTGTGTGTGTCTCTGTGTGTTTGTCTCTGTGTGTGTGTGTCTGTGTGTGTGTCTCTCTGTGTGTGTGTATCTGTGTGTGTCTCTGGGTGTGTGTCTCTGAGTTTGTGTCTCTGTGTGTGTGTCTCTGTGTGTGTGTGTGTCTCTGTGTGTGTGTCTCTGTGTCTGTGTCTCTGTGTGTGTGTCTCTGTGTGTGTGTCTGTGTGTGTGTGTTTCTGTGTGTGTGTCTCTGTGTGTGTGTCTCTGTGTGTGTGTCCGTGTGTGTGTCTGTCTGTGTGTGTGTCTCTCTGTGTGTGTGTGTCTGTGTGTGTCTCTCTGTGTGTGTATCTGTGTGTGTGTGTCTGTGTGTCTCTGTGTGTGTGTGTCTCTGTGTGTGTGTCTCTGTGTGTGTGTCTCTGTGTGTGTGTGTGTGTGTTTGTTTCTCTGTGTCTGTGTGTCTGTGTGTTTGTCTTTGTGTATGTGTTTCTGTGTGTGTGTGTCTCTGTGTGTGTGTCTCTGTGTGTGTGTCTCTGTGTGTGTGTGTGTTTCTGTGAGTGTGTCTCTGTGTCTGTGTCTATGTGTGTTTGTCTGTCTGTATGTGTCTCTGTGTGTGTGTGTCTCTGTGTGTGTCTCTCTGTTTTTGTCTCTGTGTGTTTGTCTCTGTGTTTTTGTCTCTGTGTGTGTGTGTATCTGTGTGTGTGTCTCTGTGTGTGTGTCTCTGTGTGTGTGTCTCTGTGTGTAGGTCTTTTTGTGTGTCTCTGTGTGTGAGTGTCTCTGTGTGTGTGTCTCTGTGTTTGTGTCTGTGTGTGTGTGTCTGTGTCTGTGTGTGTCTGTGTGTGTGTGTGTCTGTGTGTGTGTGTGTTTGTGTGTCTGTGTTTGTGTCTGTGTGTCTATGTGTCTGTCTGTCTTTGTGTGTCTCTCTGTGTGTGTGTCTCTGTGTGTGTTTGTCTCTGTGTGTGTCTCTCTCTGTGTGTGTCTCTGTGTGTGTGTCTCTGTGTGTGTGTCTCTGTGTGTGTCTCTGTGTGTGTATCTCTATGTGTGTGTATCTGTGTGTGTGTCTCTGTGTCTGTGTGTCTGTGTGTGTGTCTGTGTGTGTGTGTCTGTGTGTGTGTGTCTCTGTGTGTGTGTGTGTGTGTGTGTGTGTGTGTGTGTGTGTGTGTTTGTGTGTGTGTCTCTCTGTGTGTCTCTGTGTGTGTGTGTGTGTCTGTGTGTGTGTCTCTGTCTGTGTGTGTGTGTGTGTGTGTGTGTCTCTGTTTGTGTGTGTGTATGTGTGTGTGTGTCTCTGTGTGTGTGTCTCTGTGTGTGTGTGTGTCTCTGTGTTTCTGTGCGTGTGTCTCTGTGTGTGTCTCTCTGTGTGTGTGTCTCTGTGTGTGTGTGTCTGTGTGTGTGTCTCTGTGTGTGTGTGTCTCTGTGTGTGTGTGTCTCTGTGTGTGTGTCTCTGTGTGTGTATCTGTGTGTGTGTGTGTGTCTCTGTGTGTGTGTCTCTGTCTTTGTGTCTCTGTGTGTGTGTGTTTATCTGTGTGTCTGTCTGTCTGTGTGTCTGTGTGTCTCTGTGTCTGTCTGTGTGTGTGTCTGTGTGTGTTTGTGTCTCTGTGTGTGTCTCTCTGTCTGTGTATCTCTCTGTGTGTGTGTGTCTGTGTGTGTGTCTCTGTGTGTGTCTCTGTGTGTGTGTCTCTGTGTATGTGTCTCTTTGGGTGAAACAGTTTGAGGCATTTTAGGCGATGATTTTAGAAAACAAAAGCAGAACTTTTAAAATCACAACAACTGAAGGTCAGTAAATAATTCCTTTGTGAGGCCCGGGGATGGCCTTTGGGGGTCTGGGTGGGCCTTTGGGGGCGCCGGTGATCCTTTGGGAGCTTGGGGGGCCTTTGGGGGGCCCCGGGCGGGCCTTGGGGTGCCGGGGGGACTTTTGGGGACCGGTGGAGGGCCTTTGGGACCCCGTTGGTCCTTTGGGAGCTCGTTGGGCCTTTGGGGACCGGTGGAGGGCCTTTGGGACCCCGTTGGTCCTTTGGGAGCTCGATGGGCCTTTGGGGGGCCCGGGGATGGCATTTGGGTGTCTGGGTGGGCCTTTGGGGCGCCGGTGGCCCTTTGGGAGCTTGGGGGGCCTTTGAGTGTCCGGGGGGCAGTTGGGGGCCTGGGGGACATTTGGGGACCGGTGGAGGGCCTTTGGGAGCTTGGGGGCCTTTGAGGACCGGGGGCTTCCTTCTGGGTTGGGGTAGGAGGATTGGAACCCTTTGGGGTTGGGTTAGAGGACCTCACAACACTGTTCAAATGAAACTTGTGTATTATAACGACCACACTCAAATTCTCTTCTAAAATCTCTTCAAAAATCTTCTTTTAAAATGTCTCTATCTGTTTCGCCGAAATAGTTCCATAACCTGTCTAAAACAGTTTCACCCAAATAATCACTAAACGCAAATTCAGCGTGTTCCTTTGTTATTGGCATCTCTGTGCTAACGCATTTCAAATTAATGGGAAACCTTTTCGCGCGCTAAAACAATTCATCGCTAAGATGTTTCTTGCCTAATTGTTTCCATGACCTTTGGTTATTAATATCCTTTGGAGTTCGACCAAAAGAGTTGTTTCCGTGGCAAAGACATTAATGACTTGGATCTATTCCTGGAGCAGTACCTGTCAGACATTACTAAACTTTGCCCGGAAATAATTTGATTTATGACTGACAGCAAAGTGAGAAAAATACTGTTTTTCCATTCTCACTGACAAAGACCATGAAACATACATAAATTGCTGTTGACATCCATGAAAGTGAGAAAGTTCCTGTTTTTTCATTCTCACTGACAAAAACCATAAAACAGACAAAATTCCTGGTTTTTCAAGTGACAAAATTCCTGTTTTTCAAATTCTCACTGACAAAAAACATTAAACATCCATGAAAAACATCAAATAAAACGACCCACACACATAACCATCCATGAAAACATACATAAATGTGACAAAATTCCTGTTTTTCAAATTCTCACTGACAAAAACCATAACCCACGTGGTTCTCGTGCCAATATATGGTGTTAAAAAAAGTTATAGGTGGCAGCAGGGGTGGGCAATGGGACCTTTACCCCCCTTTCTACTCCCCTCCTAAACGCCTCGCTCTTTACTCTAAAGTTTTTTATTGTTTAACAAAAATAAATTTGTTATACATAGTAAAAATTTAGCGAAAAGAGCGAGGCGTTGAGGAGGGGAAAGCCCCTTCCATATACGGAATAATTTCTGTTCGTTTTAAGTTTTAATGTCGCTCCTTACTTTCAGTTTAAAAAACTTGTTTTTTTATTTGATAATGGTTAAAAGATGACTTGCTTCCTCATTTGAAATCAGTTCACCTTTAAATTTTTTGGTTCTGACTTGGAGTCTAACTCCTTGCTATTTGAATTACATTTAAAAAACGTCCATTAAAGGTACTTCAAATGGAATAACCTTCTTTTATACACCGTGTGGACTCGTTCTGGAAATCATGTACTATAGATTTTGGTTCCCGATCAAGTCCTTGAGAAGTAACTACTTATATTTATTTCTTAGTGTCATTATGTTATATTTAAATTAAGTTTTAAAATTAAACAAGTGTGGATTTTTTCAGCAAAAGCTGAAAAAATACGATAATCTAACCACAAAATTGAAAAAACGTAAAAAGTTAACACAATTGAAAACTGAGCTGTCTCGCCAAAAATACAAAGTGTATGAAAACTTAACAACAAAAATTAGAAATATAGATTTGATATGTTTCAAAATTGTGTAAGTACCTCACCCAATGCGATGAAAATAAAAAAATTACGATAAAAATTTAAAATTTGTAAATTTCATCAGCGACAATTGAAAAACTCCGAATTATATACGAAAAAATTTAAAATTGAGGAAATACAAAAATAAAATTAAACAAAGGTAAAAAGTTAACTAGACCAATTGACACGCTGTAAATTGTTATGACTAAAAAATTATTTTATCGAAAATTTGAATTGTTTTTTAAAAAGGTTAAGAAGCCTGTGGTGGGGTGATTTGTTGAGGAGACGTTCTCATATATTTTTACATGTGTCGCCTATGCTTAGTTTACTAAGTTTAAGGCTATTGAGTATCCTGTATTGACTCGAGGGTCTTTAAATTTGTTAAGACCCTTCCAATGCGAAGAGTGTGATTTTTCAAAATGTCAAATTGGCCCAAAAATTGTAAAAAATTCATAAGACCTAAGATTCTAGGAAGTGTGAAAGCAATGTGTTTTTAAAATATGAAACTTAAACCTTGGAAGTAAGAAAATATGAAATTTCTTGAGTTTATCAAGATATGAAGGATTTGAGTTGTCAACTTAAGAAAATTATGTCTTTGAATTTTAGATTTTGAAAAAAAAACGGATTTTATAAGATGAGAAGGATTTTTCGCATTTTAAATGTAAAAAATTCAAAGTTTTGGAAGAGTCGACACATGAAAAGTGATTTATATTCTTAAAATGTAAAAAGTTTTAGCTTTGTAGTATCAAAATATAAAAATCAGGTCAAAAGATGGACTTCTTAAAAAGAAGTCCATAGTCTTGAAAGTGTGAAAGGGTTTGTGGTGTCGATAAAATTAAGAGTCTTAAAAGTGCAAAAATATAAAATTTTTAAAATTCCTTAAAATCTGAGGGGGTTGAGCTGTATACTTTAATATTACAAGAACTCAAACTTTTTCTAAAAATTCTTGGTATGAGAAGGGACTCTGTTGTCCAACCATAAAATCATGAACCTTTGAAGTAAAAAAAAAACGTAAACATATTCTTATTATGGACATTTATTGCTTTTGTTTATTAAGTTGTGAAAATTATGTCTTTGGAATGTGGAATTTTAAAACTCTAATATTTTTTAAAGTGAGAAAGTACTGTTTTGTCAAAGTGTGAAAATTATACGCCTTAAAAGTGTGGAAATCCGAAGCGTCTTAAAATTCTTGAAATGTGAAGTTACTACGTCGTCCAATTATAGAAATTACAAGTTCTGGAAGTACAAAACGTGAAGTTCGTTACGATTTTTGAAATTTGAAGGCTTTCATTTGTGAAATTGGGAAAGTCAGTTCTAAGAATTGTGAAAATTTTAACCGAATCCAGGTTCCTGAAAGTGTACAGGCAAAGCTTTGACCGAACGTAAAAACTCTACTTCTTAGAAGTGTAATAATGTTAAATTTGTTAAGATATCGTAACCCTCATTAATACAATAGTTATAACAACATTTCTACTTTACCCAACAGAGAACAGAGCTCGATAAAATCAACACTTCAAAGCGATAACATCTTAAAACAAAATTAACAGCAATTCAAGAAAACAAGCTGCAAAAAAAGAAGACAAAAGAGCAGAGAAAAAAGGGGAAAAAAGGGGAAAGGGAAAAAAGGGGAAGGGATTAGCCATTCCCAGCGCGAGTATTAGTAGTTACCATGTACAAGGTTTCAAGCGTACATTCAAGCGTACATTCACGCCTACAAGAATATGCTAAAAAGTGTAATAGATTTCAAGCGTACATTCAAGCGTACATTGGAATTGCGCAAGGAAAACCCATGCCTGAGACATTAGACTTACACGTGAACATTTTAAAAAGATAATCTGCATTGGAAACAGTTTGATGTGTTCGGGGAAATTACGTTCCTTGGTGTTGATTGACATTTGTAAAAAAGTGGTAATTAGTGATAGGATAATTTTTTAACATGAAATCTCTGAATAAAATATTTTTGGAGCATGTACTTGACGATGGAGAAAAAGGGTTAAGGTGATTAGCAATTACGAGCGGGGGTTCCCCACCTGTTCCTAAACATTGCAAAAAAGATAGTCAAATTGCGTATTTAGGAATGGTTTTTTAGGGAAAGCTGTCAAACACCCAATTTGCAAATACTTCAATGTGTTGTCAATTTTGGAGGGAAAACCAAAAATATTCAGAATCGAAAATCAATAGGATCTGCCTCAAGGGCAAGGCTCAGAGGCCCTTCGTTCCCCCATTTCTGAGGGCAAGGGAGGGGGGGGGGTCAATTTTAGAGGGAAAACAAAAAAAAAACAGAAGCGAAAATAAATGGGATCTGCCGCAAGGGGAAGGCTCAGAGGCCCATCGTTACCCCATTTCTGAGGGCAGGGGAGGGGGGGTCAATTTTGAAGGGAAAACCAAAAATACTCAGAATCGAAAATAAATGGGATCTGCCTCAAGGGGAAGGCTCAGAGGCCCTACGTTCCCCCATTTCTGAGGGCAGGGGAGGGGGGGTCAATTTTGGAGGGAAAATGAAAAATACTCAGAATCGAAAATAAATGGGATCTGCCTGAAGGGCAAGGCTCAGAGGCCCCTCCTACCTCCATTTCTGAGGGCAAGGGAGGGGGGGTCAATTTTGGAGGGAAAATCAAAAATGCTCAGAATCGAAAATAAATGGGATCTGCCTCAAGGGGAAGGCTCAGAGGCCCCTCCTTCCCCCATTTCTGAGTGCAGGGGAGGGGAGGGGGGTCAATTTTGGAGGGAAAACCAAAAATGCTTAGAATCGAAGATAATTTCCATTCATCTTAGTTTTTAACGATGCTCCTTATTTCTAGTTGAAAATGCTTATTTTTAATTTAATTGGGAATGAAAAATCAAACTCTAACATAAAGAACAAGGTATTTTGGAGGGGGTATCTGATGAAATAATTTAGGTCGTATGATCAATTTAATTTATTTTTTAAATTAAATATTTTTTCAGTAAGGACACTAGATATCCTAAAAGTGTATGATTAAAAATGTTACCTTGAGCATCGATGTTGTTAGCAGAACTTCAAAAAGGATCATTTATGAGGGCTGGCGTATCCGATGAAATAATTTAGTTCGTATTATCAATTTAATTTATTTTTTAATTCATTAGCTTTTCAGTAAGGACACTCGATATCCTAAAAGTATTTGATTTAAACTTTTACCTTGAGCATCGATGTTGTTAGCAGAACTTCAAAAAAGGATCGTTTATGAGGGCTGGCGTATCTGATGAAATAATTTAGGTCGTATGATCTATTTAATTTATTTTTTAATTCAGTAGTTTTTCAGTAAGGACACTCGATATCCTAAGAGTGTTTGATTCAAAATTTTACCTTGAGCATCTATGCTGTTAGCAGAATTTCAAAACAGGAACGTTTATGAGTGCTGGCGTTTCTGATGAAATAATTTAGGTCGTATGATCAATTTAATTTATTTTTTAATTCAGTAGTTTTTCAGTAAGGACACTCGATATCCTAAAAGTGTTTGATTCAAACTTTTACCTTGAGCATCTATGTTGTTAGCAGAATTTCAAAAAGGATCGTTTATGAGTGCTGGCGTATCTGATGAAATAATTTAGGTCGTATGATCAATTTAATTTATTTTTTAATTCAGTAGTTTTTTTTTCAGTAAGGACACTCGATATCCTAAAAGTGTTTGATTCAAACTTTGACCTTTAGAATCGATGTTTTTGGGTACAAGTCCACCAGCCTGAATGGTTTAAATTCTCTAGCTGAAAAGTGGGGTCTCAGTCGACCAGCCAGAATGGTTAAAATCCACTAGCTCAGAAGGGGGGTCTCAGCCCACCAGCCAGAATTGTTGAAATCCACTAGCTCCGAAGTGGGGTCTGAGTCAGTGCTCAGATTGGAGCGTTGGGGTCCGACTATCTGGGCTTTATTTGTCAAGACCTGAATGCTAAGCGATGGACATGAGCTCGATTGGGACCCCATTGTGAATACGGAAAACAAAAAACAAAAAATATATTGTTGGTATGTGTGTAGAGCATGGCATGGTTACCGCTAGGGGAAACAGTCTAACCGTTGACGGTTTTAGGTATCTGTGAATAAGTTCTAAGGCGAGAGTGGAAGTTGGGACAAATTTTTGGAGGTGCCCACTTCACCTGCCCAGAGTCTCAGGCAAGTGACCCTAAATTTGAAAAAGTGGAAATTGGCTCAGATTTTCTAAACTGAGCTGAGACAATGAATAGATACTATTGGGAAAGTGATTGGAGAAGCTGGGCATCCGTGAACAAGTTCTAAATTGAGAGAGGAATTTGGGACAATATTTGGGGGCGCCCACCCACCGAGAGTTTCCGGCAGGTGACCCAAAAATTTAAAAAAAACACACAGAGACGACAGACACAAAGAGACGAATCAGACACAGAGAGGACAAACACACAGAAACGACACATAGAGACGACACATACACAGAGACGATACACACACACACAGAGTTAACACACACAGAGAGATGAGACACACACACAGAAATGACAAACACACATAGAGACGACACACACAAGGAGACGTCACACACACACAGATACAAACACACATAGAGACGACACACACATAGAGACAACACATACACACAGAGACAACATCCAGACAGAGATGACACACACACACAGAGACAACACACTCAAAGTGACAACTTGCACATAGAGACGACACACACACAGAGACGACAAACACACAGAGACGACAGACACAAAGAGACGAATCACACACAGAGCTGACAAACACACAGAAACGACACATAGAGACGACACACACACAGAGACGACAAAAACACAGAGACCACAGACCCAAAGAGACGAATCACACACAGAGAGGACAAACACACAGAAACGACACATAGAGACAACACATGCACAGAGACGATACACACACTCAGAGTCAACACACACAGAGAGACGAGACACACACACAGAAATGACAAAACACACATAGAGACAACACACACAAAGAGACGTCACACACACACAGATACGAAACACACATAGAGACGACACACAAATAGAGACAACACACACACACACAGAGACAACATCCACACATAGACTACACACACACACAGAGACGACACACTCAAAGTGACGACTTACACATAGAGACGACACACACACAGAGATGACAAACACACAGAAACGACACACATAGAGAGACGACACACAAACACAGAGACGACACACTCAAAGTGACGACTTACACATAGAGACGACGCACACACACAGAGACGACAAACACACAGAGACGACACACATAGAGAGACGACACGCACACAGTGGGGGGCTTAAAAAGGCAAAAATGGGTGAACTACATGAGTTTATCTGCCTTAACTTGAGAGTAGTTTGTTAGAAATGCGTCGGTGATAATTAAAAAATCGGATGCTAAACTCAGACAAACAAAAGGATTGTAACACCTGATTGGCTCGTATATTTTTCATGATATTTCTAAAGTCAATTAAGATTAAGAAATGTCGGAGTGTATGTTTGACATCACGAGGCACGTAGGAGGGAAATTTTTTGTTGGTGGGGGGCTTAAAACTGCAAAAATGGGTGAACTACATGAGTTTATAAGACGGTTCATGAAAATCCCAAGGTTTTTTCTGATTTTTTGGACAATACCCATACTCCTATTGATGAGGACTGATGGTTCTAATTCAATATTTTTTTCATGAAAACAAACTATTTTTTTAAAAAAAATTTTTTTTTTTGACTTCGAAATTATTCAAATTTTTGTTAGAGTTCTAGTTTAGTTTAGTTTTAGTTAAGAGTTTAGAGTTTTACCTTATAGTCTTAGCTTAGAGTTTTTGTTAGATTTCTAGTTTATTTTAGTTTTAGTTAAGAGTTTTATGTTTTAACTTTGAGTTTCATTTAGAGTTCTAGTTTAGTTTAATTTTAGTTAAGATTTTGGTGTTTTACCTTAGAGTCTTAGCTTAGATATTTTATTAAAGTTATAGTTTAGTTTAGTTTTAGTTAAGAGTTTAGAGTTTTAGCCTATAGTGTTAGATTAGACTTTTAGTTAGATTTATAGTGTAGTTTAGTTTTTTTTAAGAGTTTAGAGTTTTATCTTATTTTATTAGATTATATTTGTATTTATAGTTCTAGTTTATTTTATTTATATTTAATATTTTAGAATTTTTAGATTAGAGTCTTAGCTTAGAGTTTTTGTTGAAGTTCTAGTTTAGTTTAGTTTTAGTTAGGAGTTTAAAGTTTTAGCTTAGAGTCTTAGCTTAGAGTTTTTGTTAGAGTTGAAGTTTAGTTATGATATTTCTAAAGTCAATTAAGATGAAGAAATGTCGGAGTGTAGGTTTGACATCACCAGACACATGCGAGGGAAATTTTTTGTTGGTGGGGCGGGGGCTTAAAAAGGCAAAAATGGGTGAACTACATGAGTTTATAAGACGGCTCGTGAAAATCCCAAGGTTTTTTCTGATTTTTTGGACAATACCCATACTCCTATACTCCTATTGTACCATACCCATAACCATACCCATACTCCTATTGATGAGGACTGATGGTTCTAATTCAATATTTTTTTCATGAAAACAAACTATTTTTTTAACAATTTTTTTTTTTGGACTTCGAAATTATTCAACTTTTTGTTAGAGTTCTAGTTTAGTTTTAGTTAAGAGTTTAGAGTTTTACCTTAGAGTCTTAGCTTAGAGTTTTTGTTAGAGTTCTAGTTTAGTTTAGTTTTAGTTAAGAGTTTGATGTTTTACTGTTGAGTTTCAGTTAGAGTTCTAGTTTAGTTTTGTTTTAGTTAAGAGTTTGGTGTTTTAACTTAGAGTCTTAGCTTAGAGTTTTATTTAGAGTTTAAGTTTAGTTTAGTTTAGTTTTAGTTAAGAGTTTAGAATTTTTAGCTTAGAGTCTTAGCTTAGAGTTTTTGTTGAAGTTCTAGTTTAGTTTAGTTTTAGTTAAGAGTTTAAATTTTTAGCTTAGAGTCTTAGCTTAGAGTTTTTTTAGAGTTGAACTTTAGTTATTATATTTCTAAAGTCAATTAAGATGAAGAAATGTCGGAGTGTAGTTTTGACATCACCAAGCACTTGCGAGGGAAATTTTTGTTGGTGGGGGGCTTAAAAAGGCAAAAAATGGGTGAACTACATGAGTTTATAAGACGGTTCGTGAAAATCCCAAACATTTTTCTGATTTTTTGGACAATACCCATACTCCTATTGATGAGGACTGATGGTTCTAATTCAATATTTTTTTCATGAAAACAAACTATTTTTTTTTAGTTAGAGTTCTAGTTTAGTTTAGTTTTAGTTAAGAGTTTAGAGTTTTAGGTTAGAGTCTTAGCTGAGAGTTTTTGTTAGAGTTCTAGTTTAGTTTAGTTTTAGTTAAGAGTTTAGAATTTTTAGCTTAGAGTCTTAGCTTAGAGTTTTTGTTGAAGTTCTAGTTTAGTTTAGTTTTAGTTAAGAGTTTAAAGTTTTAGCTTAGAGTCTTAGCTTAGAGTTTTTGTTAGAGTTGAAGTTTAGTTATGATATTTCTAAAGTCAACTAAGATGAAAAAACGTCGGAGTGTAGGTTTGACATCACCAGGCACGTGCGAGGGAAATTTTTTGGTGATGGGGGGGGCTTAAAAAGGCAAAAATGGGTGAACTACATGAGTTTATAAGACGGTTCGTGAAAATCCCAAGGTTTTTTCTGATTTTTTGGACAACACCCATACTCCTACTGATGAGGACTTATGGTTGTAATTCAAAATTTTTTTCATGAAAACAAACTATTTTTTTAACAATTTTTTTTTTGGACTGCGAAATTATTCAACTTTTTGTTAGAGTTCTAGTTTAGTTTAGTTTTAGTTAAGAGTTTAGAATTTTTAGCTTAGAGTCTTAGCTTAGAGTTTTTGTTGAAGTTCTAGTTTAGTTTAGTTAAGAGTTTAAAGTTTTAGCTTAGAGTCTTAGCTTAGAGTTTTTGCTAGAGTTGAAGTTAAGTTTAGTAATAGAGTTTTCAGAGTTAGTAATTGAGTTTAGAGTTTTAGCTTAGAGCTTAGAGAAATTTAATTCAGGAAATTATGAAAAAAAAAAATTAGACGGTGTTACGTGCGCGCACGTATCCCCGTCTAAATTTTTTTCTTGAATTCCCCATTTGGATGCAGAATACAAAAATTTAATTCAAGAAATTATGAAAAAAATGTAAGTAAGTAAGTAACAAACTCTATGCTTTTTCTGCATCAATTGTCGGATATTTTGAATAAAATATGCAAAGTCTACATAGCTTTATTTCATTTTTTTAGGTTAATTTAGACGCGGTTCCGTGCGCGCACGTTACCTCGTCCAAATTAACCTTAAAAAATGAAATAAAGCTATGTCGACTTTGCATATTTTATTCAACATATCCGACAATTGATGCAGAAAAAGCATAGAGTTTGTTACTTACTTACTTACACTTTTTTTCATAATTTATTGAATTAAATTTCTGTATTGTGCATCCAAATGGGGAATTCATGAAAAAATTTTAAACGGGGTTACGTGCGCGCACGTAACACCGTCTAAATTATTTTTTTTTCATAATTTCCAGACTTAAATTTCTCTAAGCTCTAAGCTAAAACTCTAAACTCTTAACTATTACTAAACTAACCTTCAACTCTAGCAAAAACTCTAAGCTAAGACTCTAAGCTAAAACTTTAAACTCTTAAATAAAACTAAACTAAACTAGAACTTCAACAAAAACTCTAAGCTAAGACTCTAAGCTAAAAATTCTAAACTCTTAACTAAAACTAAACTAAACTAGAACTCTAACAAAAAGTTGAATAATTTCGAAGTCCAAAAAAAATAATTTGTTAAAAAAATAGTTTTTTTTCATGAAAAAAATCTTGAATTAGAACCATCAGTCCTCATCAATAGAATTATGGATATTGACACAGAAATCAGAAAAAACTTTGGGATTTTCACGAACTGTCTGATAAACCGTTGCTGCTATTACATATTTGTCGTTCTTAGCCCCCCACCAACAAAAAATTTCTCCAAGAAGTGTCGGGGAATGTCAATCTTACACTATGACAGATATTTATCTTAATTGACTTTAGAAATATCATAACTAAACTTCAATTCTAACAAAAAGCTAAGACTCTAAGCTAAATCTTTAAACTCTTAACTAAAACTAAACTTAACTAGAACTTCAACAAAAACTCTAAGCTAAGACTCTAAGCTAAAAATTCTAAACGCTTAACTAAAACTAAACTAAACTAGAACTCTAACAAAAACTGTAAGCTAAGACTCTAAGCTAAAACTCTAAACTCTTAACTAAAACTAAACTAAACTAGAACTATAACTAAAAAAAATAGTTTGTTTTCATGAAAACAAATATTGAATTAGAACCATCAGTCCTCATCAATAGGAGTATGGGTATTGTCCAAAAAATCAGAAAAAACCTTGGGATTTTCACGAACCGTCTCATAAACTCATGTAGTTCCCCCATTTTTTACCTTTTTAAGCCCCCCACCAACAAAAATTTCCCTCGCACGTGCCTGGTGATGTCAAACCTACACTCCGACATTTCTTCATCTTAATTGACTTTAGAAATATCATAACTAAACTTCAACTCTAACAAAAACTCTAAGCTGAGACTTTAAGGTAAAACTTTAAACTCTTAACTAAAACTAAACTAAACTAGAACTCCAAGAAAAACTCTAAGCTAAGACTCTAAGCTAAAACTCTAAACTCTTAACTAAAACTAAACTAAACTAGAACTCTAACTAAAAAAAATAGTTTGTTTTCATGAAAAAAATATTGAACTAGAACCATCAGTCCTCATCAATAGGAGTATGGGTATTGTCCAAAAAATCCGAAAAAACCTTGGGATTTTCACGAACCGTCTTATAAACTCATGTACTTCACCCATTTTTGCCTTTTTAAGCCCCCCACCAACAAAAAATTTCTCTCGCACGTGCTTGGTGATGTCAAACCTACACTCCGAAATTTCTTCATCTTAATTGACTTTAGAAATATCATAACTAAACTTCAACTCTAACAATAACTCTAAGCTAAGACTCTAAGCTAAAACTTTAAACTCTTAACTAAAACTAAACTAAACTAGAACTTCAACAAAATCTCTAAGCTAAGACTCTAAGTTAAAAATTCTAAACTCTTAACTAAAACTAAACTAAACTAGAACTCTAACAAAAACTGTAAGCTAAAACTCTAAGCTAAAACTCTAAACTCTTAATTAAAACTAAACTAAACTAGAACTCTAACAAAAACTCTAAGCTAAGACTTAAGCTAAAACTCTAAACTCTTAACTAAAACTAAAGTAAACTTGAACTCTAACTAAAACTCTAAGCTAAGACTCTAAAGTAAAACTCAAAACTCTTAACTAAAACTAAACTAAACTAGAACTCTAACTGAAACTCAACATTAAAACATAAAACTCTTAACTAAAACTAAACTAAACTACAACTCTAACAAAAATTCTAATCTAAGAGTATAATGTAAAACTATAAACTCTTAACTAAACTAAACTAGAACTCCAACAAAAAGTTGAATAATTTCGAAGTCAAAAAAAAATTTGTTAAAAAAACAGTTTGTTTTAATGAAAAATATATTGAATTAGAACCATCAGTCCTCATCAATAGGAGTATGGGTATTGTCCAAAAAATCAGAAAAAACCTAGGGATTTTCACGAATTGTCTTATAAACTCATGTAGTTGACCCATTTTTGCCTTTTTAAGCCCCCCACAAACAAAAAATTTCCCTCGCACGTGCCTGGTGATGTCAAACATACACTCCGAAATTTCTTCATCTTAATTGACTTTAGAAATATCATAACTAAACTTCAACTCTAACAAAAACTCTAAGCTAAGACTCTAAGCTAAAACTTTAAACTCTTAACTAAAACTAAACTAAACTAGAACTTCAACAAAACTCTAAGCTAAGACTCTAAGGTAAACATTCTAAACTCTTAACTAAAACTAAACTAGAGCTCTAACTAAAACTCTGATCGAAGACTTTAGGGTAAAAATCTAAACTCATACTATATCTAAACTAAAGTAGAACTCTAATTAAAACTCTAAGCTAAGACTCTAAGCTAAAACTTTAAATTCTTAACTAAAGCTAAAGTAAAGTATACCTATAACAAAAACTCTAAGTTAAGACTCCAAGGTAAAACACCAAACTCATAACTAAAACTAAACTAAACTAGAACTCTAAATGAAACTCAAAGGTAAAACCTAAAACTCTTAACTAAAACTAAACTAAACTAGAACTCTAACAAAAAAACTAAGCTATCACTAAGTTAAAATTATAAACTCTTAAATAAAACTAAACTCATCTAGAACTCTAACAAAAAGTTGAATAATTTTGAATTCAAAAAACATTGTTAAAAAAAAATTTTTTGTTTTCATGAAAACAATATTGAATTAGAACCATCAGTCCTCATCAATAGGAGTATGGGTATTGTCCAAAAATCTGAAAAAACCTTGGGATTTTCACGAACCGTCTTATAAACTCATGTAGATCACCCATTTTTGCATTTTTAAGCCCCCCCACAAAAAAAAAATTTCCCTCCTACTTGCCTGCTGATGTCCAACCTACACTCCGATATTGCTTAATCTTAATTGACTAGAAATATCATGAAAAAAATACGAGCCAATCAGGTGCTATAATCCTTTTGTTTGTTTGAGTTTAGCATCCGATTTTTTAATTATCAACGACGCATTTCTAACAAACTACTCTCAAGTTAAGGCAGATAAACTCATGTAGTTCACCCATTTTTGCCTTTTTAAGCCCCCCACTTTGTGCGTGTCGTCTCTCTGTGTGTTTGTCGCCTATGTGTGTGTGTGTCGTCTCTATGTGTAAGTCATCACTTTGAGTGTGTCGTCTCAGTGTGTGTGTGTCGTCTCTCTATGTGTGTAGTCTCTGTGTGTTTGTCGTCTCTGTGTGTGTGTCGTCTCTATGTGTAAGTCGTGACTATGTGTGTGTCTTCTCTGTGTGTGTGTGTGTCGTCTCTGTGTGGATGTTGTCTCTGTATGTTTGTGTGTTGTATCTCTGTCTGTGTCGTCTCTATGTGTGTTTAGTCTCTGTGTGTGTGAGACGTCTCTTTGTGTATGTCGTCTCTATGGGTGTTTTGTCATTTCTGTGTGTGTGTCTCGTCTCTCTGTGTGTGTTGACTCTGAGTGTGTGTATCGTCTCTGTGCATGTGTCGTCTCTATGTGTCGTTTCTGTGTGTTTGTCCTCTCTGTGTGTAATTCGTCTCTTTGTGTCTGTCGTCTCTGTGTGTTTGTCGTCTCTGTTTGTGTGTCGTCTCTATGTGTAAGTCGTCACTTTGAGTGTGTCGTCTCTGTGTGTGTGTCGTCTCTCTATGTGTGTCGTCTCTGTGTGTTTGACGTCTCTTTGTGTGTGTCGTCTCTATGTGTAAGTCGTCACTTTGAGTGTGTCGTCTCTGTGTGTGTGTCGTCTTTGTGTGGATGTTGTCTCTGTGTGTGTGTGTGTTGTCTCTATGTGTGTGTTGTCTCTATGTGTGTTTCGTATCTCTGTGTGTGTGACGTCTCTTTGTGTGTGTCGTCTCTATGTGTGTTTGTCATTTCTGTGTGTGTGTCTCATCTCTCTGTGTGTGTTGACTCTGTGTGTGTGTGTGTATCGTCTCTGTGTATGTGTCGTCTCTATGTGTCGTTTCTGTGTGTTTGTCCTCTCTGTGTATGATTCGTCTCTTTTTGTCTGTCGTCTCTGTGTGTTTTTTAAATTTTTGGGTCACCTGCCGGAGACTCTCGGCGGGTGGGCGCCCCCAAATATTGTCCCAAATTCCTCTCTCAATTTAGCACTTGTTCACGGATGCCCAGCGTTTCCAATCACTTTCCCAATAGTATCTATTCATTGTCTCAGCTCAGTTTAGAAAATCTGAGCCAATTTTCACTTTTTCAAGTTTAGTGTCACTTACCTGAGACTCTGGGCAGGTGAGGTGGGCACCTCCAAAAATTTGTCCCAACTTCCACTCTCGCCTTAGAACTTATTCACGGATACCTAAAACCGTCAACGGTTAGACCTTTGCCCCTAGCGGTAACCATGCCATGCTCTACACTCATACCAACAATATATTTTTTGTTTTTTGTTTTCACAATGGGGTCCCAATCGAGCTCATGTCCATCGCTTAGCGTTCAGGTCTTGACAAATAAAGCCCAGATAGTCGGACCCCAACACTCCAATCTGAACACTGACTAAGACCCCAAGTCTGAGCTAGTGAATTTCAACAGGTCAGGCTGGTGGACTACGACCCCAATTCTGAGCTGGTGAATTTACACCATTCAGGCTTGTCGACTGAGACCCAACTATTGAGCTAGTGAATTTCCACCATTCAGGCGGGTTGAATGAGACCCAACAACTGAGCTAGTAGATTTCCACCATTCAGGCTGGTGGACTGAGACCCCAATACTGAGCTAGTGAATTTCCACCATTCAGGCTGGTGGACTAAGACCCCAATTCTGAGCTAGTGAATTTCAACCATTCAGGCTGGTGTACTAAGACCCCAATTCTGAGCTAGTGAATTTCCACCATTCAGGCTGGTTGACTAAGACCCCAAATCTGAGCTAGTAAATTTCCACCATTCAGGCTGGTGGACTGAGACCACAATACTGAGCTATTGGATTTCCACCATTGAGGCTGGTGGACTAAGACCCCAATTCTGAGCTAGTGAATTTCCACCATTCAGGCTGGTGGACTGGGACCCAACAACATCGATTCTCAAGGTAAAAGTTTGAATCAAACACTTTTAGGATATCGAGTGTCCTTACTGAAAAAAAACTACTGAATTAAAAAAAAAATAAATTGATCATACGACTTAAATTATTTCATCAGATACGCCAGCACTCATAAACGATCCTTTTTGAAATTCTGCTAACAATATAGATGCTCAAGGTAAAAGTTTGAATCAAACACTTTTAGGATATCGAGTGTCCTTACTGAAAAACTACTGAATTAAAAAATAAATTAAATTGATCATAGGACCTAAATTATTTCATTAGATACGCCAGCATTCATAAACGTTCCTTGAAATTCTGCTAACAGCATAGATGCTCAAGGTAAAAGTTTTAATCAAACACTTTTAGGATATCGAGTGTCCTTACTGAAAAACTACTGAATTAAAAAATAAATTAAATTGATCATACGTCCTAAATTATTTCATCAGAGACGCCAGCCCTCATAAACGATCCTTTTTTGAAATTCTGCTAACACCATCGATGCTCAAGGTAAAAGTTTGAATCAAACACTTTTAGGATATCGAGTGTCCTTACTGAAAAACTACTGAATTAAAAAATAAATTAAATTGATCATACGAACAAAATTATTTCATCAGATACGCCAGCCCTCATAAACGATCCTTTTTGAAATTCTGCTAACAACATCGATGCTCAAGGTAAAAGTTTTAATCAGACACTTTTAGAATATTGAGTGTCCTTACTGAAAAACTATTTAATTTAAAAAATAAATTAAATTGATCATATGACCTAAATTATTTCATCAGATACCCCCTCCAAAATACCTTGTTCTTTATGTTAGAGTTTGACTTTTCATTCCCAATTAAATTAACAAATAAGCATTTTCAACTAGAGATAAGGAGCATTGTTAAAAACTAAGATGAATGGAAATTATCTTCGATTCTGAGCATTTTTGGTTTTCCCTCCAAAATTGACCCCCCCATCCCTCCCCAGCACTCAGAAATGGGGGAACGAAGGGCCTCTGAGCCTTCCCCTTGAGGCAGATCCCATTTATTTTCGATTCTGAGCATTTTTGATTTTCCCTCCGAAATTGACCCCCCCTCCCCTGCCCTCAGAAATAGAGGAAGGAGGGGCCTCTGAGCCTTGCCCTTGAGGTACATCCCATTTATTTTCGATTCTGAGTATTTTTGGTTTTCCCTCCAAAATTGACCCCCTCCTCCCCTGCTCTCAGAAATGGGGGAACGAAGGGCCTCTGAGTCGTCCCCTTGAGGCAGATCCCATTTATTTTCGATTCTGAGCATTTTTCATTTTCCCTCCAAAATTGACCCCCCCCTTCCCCTGCCCTCAGAAATGGGGGAAGGAGGGGCCTATGAGCCTTGCCTTCGGGGCATATCCCCATTATTTTCTATACTTTGTATTTTTTTTTTTACCTCCAAAATTGACCCCCCCCCTCCCCTGCCCTCAGAAATGGGGATAAGAAGGGCCTCTGAGCCTTGCCCTTGATACAGATCCCATTTATTTTCGATTCTGAGTATTTTTGATTTCTCCTCCAAAATTGACCCCCCCCCTCCCCTGCCCTCAGAAATGGGGGAACGAAGGGCCTTTGAGCCTTCCCCTTGAGGCAGATCCCATTTATTTTCGATTCTGAGTATTTTTGGTTTTCCCTCCAAAATTGACCCCCCCCCCCTGCCCTCAGAAATGGGGGAACGAAGGGCCTCTGAGCCTTCCCCTTGAGGCAGATCCCATTTATTTTCGATTCTGAGTATTTTTGATTTTGCCTCCAAAATTGACAACACATTGAAGTATTTGCAAATTGGGTGTTTGACAGCTTTCCCTAAAAAAACATTCCTAAATACGCAATTTGACTATCTTTTTTGCAATGTTTAGGAACCGGTGGGGAGCCCCCGCTCGTAATTGCTAATCACTTTAACCCTTTTTCTCCATCGTCAAGTACATGCTCCAAAAATATTTTATTCAGAGATTTCATGTTAAAAAATTCTCCTATCACTAATTACCCCTTTTTTGCAAATGTCAATCAACACCAAGGAACGTAATTTCCCCGAACACATCAAACTGTTTCCAAGGCAGATTATCTTTTTAAAATGTTCACGCGTAAGTCTACTGTCTCAAGCATGGGTTTTCCTTGCGCAATTCCAATGTACGCTTGAATGTACGCTTGAAATCTATTACACTTTTGAGCATATTCTTGTAGGCGTGAATGTACGCTTGAATGTACGCTTGAAACCTTATACATGGTAACTACTAGTATTATTAGTGGAGGAAAAATACGGTTTGACCTCGGGGAAATTGTAACAGAATTTTTTTTTACACCAAAATGTTCAGAAAAATCAGTTTAATCACAAAAAATCCCCCCGAATCCCCCTTGCACGAATCACCCGAAATCTCCCTTGAAAGGGGAAAATGGGGGGGGGGAATTTCTATTTGAACGTATTTTGGGGTTTAAGTGGTCGTTTTCTTTCAAATTAAGCCGGAAGAATACGAATCTGAGTCAGAAATAAAGTTTTCCGCACCCCAGTATCAATTTTCACCTTCAAGGAACGGGGGGGGAGGGTAAAGAACGCAGATCATTATTTGCCAGATTCCATCGGCTAAAGGGTAATTTTTTATCAAATAAAGTACCGTATTGCCAAATATGAGGTCAAAAAGCAGTTTTTTTTACTATATACCTCATTTCTACCTCTAAGGGGCCTGTAATGTGAGGGGTTGCTAAGTATAATATCTTGAAAAACCACTTCTTTAATCGAGATAAAAACTTCAGATCAATCAGTTATAAAAAGGAACGTTTAAGATAATAAGATAAGATAAGATTTATTGCTGAAAAACGGCTATCACAAGCCCAAAAGGGCCGAATTCACACCTTAGCGTCAAATAAAGCGAAAAAAGAACAACAAAAACAAACAATCAAAAAACAACATGAAATTATAAAAGGGTCAATGTCAAATACGTAAAAATTTTAAAAACAAAAACAAAAAAAACTCATAAAATTAGAAGGCCAATGTCAAGTCAGAAAAATGCCAAAAAAAACGAAAACTGGTAAAATCAACAAGGGGATAGAGTAAAATTAAAACATAAACTTAAGTTAGTTGGTAACTAACAAACATAAATATAAAACCTCCAAATTTACAAAATGGACATTAAAATTAATAACTATGAGGTAAAGAGTGAGTGAGGGGGGGGGGGGAGAGGCAGCGGAGTTTCACTGGTTGAAAATGTCAACTATGTAAGGGATAAAAGTTCTTATATATCTTTCAGTGCAAACTCTTATTGGGGCAAGAAGAGGGATTTTTGTTTACACAGAACGCGGGAGGCGGGGTTGAAGGGGTGAATATTGACCAGGGGAAAGTTGAGTTGTTCGAGGGTTATGAAGGGCATTGTTAGCAAAACGCAAGGTAATTTTTGCTCTGCTTTCCTTAAGGGTGACAAGATTAGCTCTCCTAAGAAGGGAAATATAAGGTACTGTACCCTCATTGAAGATAATTCTTAGGCACTTTTTTTGGGACTGCTTCTATTCTGTCAGACAATTCAGTGGAGATGCCAGGATGCTAAACAAGACACGCGTACTTAAGGGTTGGGCCTACAAATGACAGGAAAATCCTCGAACGGTGTGATTTGGGACATTTAAGCTTTTTAGGGAGTTTAAGGAGGGAAATGCGGTATTTGCACGTTTTAGGATGTCATTAACTTGACAATCCCATTTTAAGTCGCTTGAGATGGTAACGCCCTGTAATTTCATAGTGTTAACAGACATTTCAGGGGGATTGGACAGGAGAAAGAAGGAGGAGTTTTAAGGAAATTAATAGTAAGAACAGTTGACTTTAAAGGGTTGACTTTCATATCATCAGTAAGAGCTTCGGCTGATATTGATTCCAAGAGGTCAATTAGGTTGCTTTTTGAATTTTTGGAACATGTCTCTAAGACAGTTAGATCACCAACGAAATTCCATCTATCCCGGAAAATAAACACCAAGGTTGTTTATCATTGTAAGAAATAAAATTGGACATAAGAGGGTTCCTTGGGGCACACCATTATAAATTGGGAGGGGATCAGAATATACATTCAGGTATTTCACGACTTGGGTTCTGTTAGAGAGGAAAGACGGAATTATTCTAATTAAATAAGGATCGACTTGAAAGTCATTAGATAGCTTTTTTAATAGTATATTGTGGTTGATTAAATCAAAAGCTTTTTGCAAGTCAGTAGAAAGGCCCCTAGTACTCGTGACGGGCACCCCTGCTGCCATCTACAATTTAGTTTAATGCTGACGGGTAATAATTTATTCAAGGATTATTGATCGAGTCTAATGGGGTCAATGACCTCTTTTTCCAAGGTCGATTTATTTGTTGTTTCTACGTTGATTTGGTCAAGTGCATGCTCGGTGCGAATGTTATGATCCAGAAATAGGAAACATTATTTGTTGTTGTTTTGTCCAAGTGCATGCTAGAGGCGAATGTTAAGAGTTTCCAGGAATTAGGAAACAGTTAGATCACGTGTTTCCTTCTCAGCCAATCAGAGAGTCGGCTACATATGGTTTTCCCCGTTACATAACAATTCACCCTTGAGATTTCGTATATAACGGACATGCATTGTGATTAAATTATCAGAAAGTAAATTAACCTGGCAATGGATATAACACTAAATATTATTGATGAGGTTGAAGCCTTGACAGCCACAATTAGCAATGTGAGTACATTTTTAATTTTTATTTTCAAAATAAAATTATTTTCCTTGGTCACCCTCCAGTATATCTAAGTCCCCCCTCCCCCACAATACAAAACACCACCATGCTATCTTTATACTCGATAGAAAACATAAAATATGTTCTTTTTACCACATAAACCTAACCCATCCCCCATTGTTTTACAATGATAATTCTCATAATAGAAATAATTCTCTTTTTCGATAAATTTTGGCTTTTCTGTATTGTAATCTTTTCTCTAACTGAGACATCTGTCGCTCTGTTGTTATTAACCCGCTCTGGTTTGACATAAGGCTCTCCAGCGCGAGGTTAAAATTATCTGTCACCCTTTTTAAAGCACTTCATGTTCGTTTACGTTAGCAGTTTAGTCAAAGGTTTCTCAGATTCAAAAGGATGCCTGGTATATTTCGCCAAATTTTTACTTCAACAATCTTTTTATCTTATTTAAAGCCTATAGACCTGAATATTTAATTTTTTTTCTAAATGGTAAAAATAGAAACATTGATTTCTATCCTAAGGCTATAGACTACTGATTGTCATGATTTTTTTTTCACAAGTTGTGTAATAAAAACGTTTAAGTAAGGGGAATTCGTTGTGCGAACCTTTTCTCTTTGACATTTTAGTGATTTTAACTATAGCATTTGAATAAAAGGCAGTAAGATATATTCTTTATTGATATGCATTGCGCTTGAATAAATCGCAAGATTAACTCAATGAGAGGGTAAACCTAGGGTGGCTTAATTTTCCAAAATTTAGAGGGAGGGGGTCAATTTTGAATCCTGGATATTTGTTGGGGAAGGGGTTAACGCTTTTAATGGTAACAAAATAGAAATGAAAAGATAATTGTTTTTACCATAATTGTTTTCTACTTCGTTGTGCGAACCATTTCTCTTTGACATTTTAGCGATTTTAACTATTGCATTTGAACAAAAGGTAGTAAGATATATTCTTTATTGATTTGCATTACGCTTGAATAAAACGCAAGATTATCTCAATGAGAAGGCAGACCTAGGGGGGCTTAATTCTCCTAAATTTAGAGGGGGGGGTTCAGTTTTGTATCCAGGATTTTTGTTGGGGAAGGGGTTAGCGCTTTTAATGGTGACAAAATAGAAATGAAAAGATAATCGTTTTCGACTTCAGTGTCGAACCATTTCTCTTTGACATTTTAGTGATTTTAACTATAACATTTGAATAAAAGGCAGTAAGAGATATTCTTTATTGATCTGCCTTGCCCTTGAATAAATCGCAAGATTAACTCAATGAGAGGGTAAACCTAGGGTGGCTTAATTTTCCTAAATTTAGGGGGGGGGGTCAATTTTGTATCCAGGATTTTTGTTGGGGAGGGGGTTAGCACTTTTATTAGTGACAAAATAGAAATGAAAAGATAATTGTTTTGGGTTTCAGTGTCTAACCATTTCTCTTCGACATTTTAGTGATTTTACCTATAACATTTGAATAAAAGGCAGTAAGTAATATTCTTTATTGCTCGGCCTTGCGTTTTAAAAAATCACGAGATTACCTAACGGAGCGTGTAAACCTCGAGGGGCTAAAGTTTCCAACATTTAGGGTGGGGGGGGTATACACTATGATGGGGTGGGGGGGGTGGGGATATTAATTGTACTTATTTAAAAAAGTGGAAAATTATTTCGATACTCACTTTTTTCTTCTTCTTTAAGGCAAATTGTGAAGAATGTCTGCCTCATCCATCTAAGAAAGCGAGAGAGGACGAGGCAGCCCCCGTGAGACCATCCATTATTAAGTATGCTGGCCCTTACACGACCCCAAAACAAGTGTTGACTGTCAAAGTCCCATCCACGTAGGCTGCAATGCAGCCAAGCCGAAAATTAAAGAGACAGTGGGCGGCTGCTTTCCATGGACCTTTAATACCTGCCCCGTCTACACAATAGCGTGATGTTATCGTACCGTCCATCCTCCAACACGCACTACCCTGACCATCTGGCACCCAAGTGCAGCCAGGATTTGCAAATGTGAGCATTTTTACCTCTAGTTATAGAAATATATATCTATTTCATCCAATGTCTTTTTAGTCTTTTCTTTTAACTATTTTTCAACATTGTAAAAGTGTATCTCAGGGATATTAAAATTTTAACCCCTCGCCCCCCTCCCTTGTTGTAATTTTCTCTGCTCCCCCCCCCTCCCTCAGAGATATCTAAATATAATTTTTTGTTTTTGCATGTCAAAGAAACCACTCTTTTTTTCTAATCTTTGCTATTTTCTCTGTCCCCCCCCACTGTTGCTATCTCTTCGATATCTCATAATAATATTTTTAGGTAATTTCTAGTTTACTGCTATCTCTCTCCACTATGAAACTCAAAATGCTATTTTCCGTAATTGAATATTATAGTTTTAAGGGAAGGACAGGGATTATCCCATTTATCTCTTTGCACATATGGATTCTAAGTTGCGTAATATTTTTGACAGCTTTCAATCTTACAATTTGCCAAGAATTTAGGGGCAAACATTGACAATATGAGTTAATGGTTTCCCATTTAATTTTATTTTCCTGCTGAACAGTCTTGGAACATAACAGACGTGGCTTACAATAATTAAGCTAATGAGTCCTAGACAACCTGTAGGGAATTAGAGAGAGAGAAACGACTTATGGTCTAAAAATATTTTTTTTTTGGACATTATGTAAACGACTGGGAGCCACAGTGGCGGCCGGGAAGCGCTATGGCACCCGAGAAGCGCCGGAGGGCCCGGGAAGTGCTGTGGGGCCCGGATAGGGAAGCGCCTCAGGGCGGGGAAGCGCTGCGGGAAGCGCTGCGGTGGCCCGCTGGGCCGGCTCGGAGGGGGGAGCATTAAATATTGGAAATTGAGGGGGGTTGTTTGAACAAAATCAAATTGTCAATTCTATGTAATATGTTTTAGATTGTAAATATCTTATATTAAGTTGGAAATTGGAACTTTCAGAATATCAAAAGTTGTGGGGGGAACAGTGAATTAACCAAATGCTACTATGTGCATACTGCTACTACTACTACTACTAAGCGCGTTTTAAATAATAATATTCCAAATTTTAAAAATAGTAGGGGTGATTTGCACACTTTAAAATAAGCTATTTTTTTCATTTATAGATTGGAGCATTGGTCCCATACTCGTCGTCATCATCATCATCATCATCGTTCTCATCAGTTGGAGAAGGAGAGGACGCACCGGTGGAGCTCCCTAACAATTCACCATGGAGTGGTATCGTTAATGAGCAAATACCTGATAATATTGATGATTTTTTAAATGATTTTCTTTTTAATGTAGATAATAGCACAGTTGAGCAGGGAGACTTGAGTCAAAATACACTACAGCTTTTGGACGATTTTACAAACGAATTAACGAGGAACCCTCCTCCTCTAGCCTCCGATACCCTAAGGAATCCACTTCAAACAACTGAAGTGGAGCATTCGCATAGCCCTATTGTTGAACAATGTGGAGGGAGTGTTGATGATATACAAGAGGGGGAGGGGGGTAATGTCCAATTCACGACTTTTCCAGACTTTCAATTATCTAATACAATTTTAAATGCAATAGTTGTCTACACTGCGACTTTTGGGGACCCGTTTAAGTCACTTATGGGGGAAAAGTATGTGTTTGATCCTGTAGAAATTGTGCATGACTATGTAGATAAAATTTGTGCACTGCTGGAGAACCAAATTCAATTGTTGGGGAGGGATTCAATTAAGGTTTCTATTGTTTTAAAGGTGTTTTATTTAAATGAGGGGAAAAGTGAAGTTTATTATCATTATGTACATTCCGAGATGCGCGTGATTTATCCGAATTTAGAAAATTTTGAGGGTGTTTTTATGGATTTGGTAGGTCAAATTATTGCGCATCTTGAGAATTTTAACGAAAACGGTAATGGGTCTGTAGTTTTATTTATTGAAAATTTAAGTGTGAATATCTGTAAATTTAAGAAAGATTTTATTTTAAGAGGGGGTGGTGGTGAGAGGGATACAGTTTAAAATTAAAATCCAGATTTAGAAGGATGTCAAGGTGTCCAGCGGATCTGTTTTGAAACAGATCATAAATGTTTCAGGTATGCTTTCCTCATATCAGCATTCGAGCCTATAGCACGTGACGCTACCAAGACGAATTTAGACGATTGGGCTGTACATGGGAAGGACGGGTCCAATTTCCCCATTGTAGATTTCTCTTGTTTAGAAGGAAAATACCCAGTAGCGCTAAGATCCATTGATATTTTTGAAAGGGCTAATGCCCATTTAAATATCAGCGTTACTGTGGTTCAGTATGAAACTGAATTTGAAGATGGGGTTCGTTCAAAAAAGAAGGGGGTGGTTTTGGTCCCCCCCCAATTGAATTAGTCAAACACTGGGTTTGGTTGTTGTATACACCCCCATCTAGTGACTTTGCCAATTCAATTGGCCATTTTAACCCTATTACAAACATCAGTAGAGTTCTGGGGGAGGGTAAGAAAAGGGGGGTATGTTTCTACTGTCCGACATGCCTCTCTCGATTTTGGACTGAATTAAAGTTGCAAAATCACATGAGGCATTGTAGACGGCATGGTTATCAGGCAGTGGAAACAGTGTAAGTGGATAGAACCATTTTACGCTTTACATATTTCCAGAACACCCTTCTCCAGTGCAAGAATATATCTTCGGATAGTGAAGCTAAGCTAGTGGAGGAAAATGATCCCTGAAGTCGAAACTGAATCAATCAACACCAAGCTATTGCAGTGTCCTATGCTCATGCGCAAAGACACAGTTCTAACACCATGCGGTTGTTAGAAATAGTAGAAACATTGGATGAGGAGAAGTGCATGGTCAAGGCACTGACTAAACTAATTGGCACAGCTAATGGTGCTATTTCTCGTTTGAGAAATACCCATTACCCATTGTTGTTGTCGGCAGAGTATCACCTCGTGATTAAAAATACAAAAATATGTTGGGTGTGTAAGGGAAAGTGCTTAACGGAGGCTCCAGGGCAGCCCTAAACCCGAGGCGGTGGGAGGGAAGCCTTCAAGTATTACGCTAACTAGGGTCAGGATCTCTCATCTGGGGTAGTAATTTTGGGGGGGCAGTACACCAGCCATGTAGCTTAAATGTTAGCCAACAATTTTTTATCCCAGTTTTTATTAACAACTCAAATTACGACTTAAAATTTATTTTACCGGCACTGGCACGTATGCACAGGGAGGGAGGGGGAGTAGATAGTCCATGGGTAAACAGTTAATTTACCTATAACATTATTCCCAAATCGGCCAAAAAGTTGTTGCTTCTCGAGCTGAAATGGCAGGTAGTAAATAATTGGCATACGTGTTGGAATAAAATCAGGTTTTTAGATTCCTTTAGTTTTTTTCCCAAGGCATTGAGTCAATTGATTCAAGTGCATAAAAGCGACAATTTTGATAGCTTTCCCTTGCTTAAACAGCACTTTCCAGACAGTAAAATGTATGACCTGTTGACCTGCAAAGGTGTATACGCATATGACTATTACTGTTCTAGCGCTCGCTTAAGCGACGTGAAACTACCTTCAATTGAAGCTTTCTACAATTCACTGACCAGCAGTGAATGCACAGCCGAGGAATATGAGTTTGCCAAGAAGGTGTGGTCTAAGGGGGATTGTAGAAATGGGTGGGATTATTGTAGACTGAACTTGGCCAGTGACGTTTTAGCTCTGTTGGATATAGTCTGTAAGAACACAGACCAAATCTATTCAAAGTTCGGGTTAGATATAGGCTACTATTTTTCCACACCCCATTTGATGATGGATTTTATTTTAAAAATTAGTAGGTAGGAAACCGACCTAATCACAGAGATAGATCAGCCCCTTTTTGTAGAGCTTTAAATGAGGGGTGGGTACGTTTTTCATGGAGACTGCGTCTTGTCAACTGATCCGAGCGGACAAAACAGCACCGGTGCAAAGTCAAATGCAGTGTTCTTGGACATGAACTCATTCTACCCCTCGGCAATGTTTCACTACTCTTTGCCGTGTGGAAACTATCAATGGCTTGAGAATCCTTGTGAGTTCCCCGACATTACCACCGTTGAGGACAATGGGTCACAAGGATGGTTCTTTGAAATTGACGGGCACATTCCACTGGCGCTTCACGACTCCGTCAAAGATTTTGTTTTTCCCTGTATCAATCGACCCGTGAGCAGGGACTCATTGAGCCCCTACAATCGATCATTGGTTGAGGATATGGGGATGAACTGGACTCCCTCTAAGCAAAAACTGATTGCTGATTTGGACCCTAAGGAGAATATCGTTGTTCACCATGTGCTTTTGCACTGGATGGTGAACAATGGCTTCAAGATCACCAAAATACATAGGGTCCTGCAGTTCAATCAGCGACCATATTTAAAGACGTTTATCGACACTTTTGTCGATAAAAGCTCTAGGGCAAACTCCAAGGTAGACAAGGAAATATACAAACTGATTCTAAATTCAGCGTTTGGCAAAATGTGTGAAAGCGTACGTAACAGATCTCGCTGCGATTTGGTGACTGACCCTCTAGAGTGTGCACGAATTATATCCGATCCCAATTTTACATCGTTCACGAGCATAGAGGCTGGCATGGTTCTTCTACACAGGCGAAATTGAGATGTGGTAGTAAACAAGAATATAGCAGGTTGTAGTCCAGTACTAGGAATCGCCAATAAGCTCCTTTTGCCCTTTTTTCACAATACGCACAAGGTGCAAAGGCCCCGGAAGGAGAAGGTTCAATTTTAATATTGGGATACAGATTCTCTGCTGTTAAAGGTAAATGGGACCGAAGATTTATTGGGTGATCTACAAAAGGGGGAACACATCAGCTCGCGGATTGATTTCACCAACTGGAATCAATCCCTCTACCCCGAATTGGTGAAACGTCAAGCCCCCAACCAACTATTAATGTTAAAATCAGAGACGGGGAGTGATTTGATATCCAGGGGGGTGTTCCCGGGCCCTAAAGTTTATTGCGTTAAAACTCATAGTGGGGATGAAAAGAAGGCGTGTAAAGGGGTGCCTACACATTTTGTAAAGAGCAATTTCAACATGAGCGTGTACAGAGACTGTGTAGAAAGTAGCCTAGTGCCGAGAGCACAAGTGCTTGCAATTCGCTCTCTACAGTATAGAAATTATACTGTGAGAGTGGAAAAAAATGCAACGTCATGTATATCTGACAAAGTCTAGGTGCTCGAGAATGGTGTGAGTGTCCTGCCTCATGGCCACTACCGTATTTCAGACCGAGTAGAATGCTTAGACTATCGCAATCAACTTAACCTGATAAATTAACCTAACCTGACTAACCCAACCACTAACCACCACCACCACCAACCCGCTCATAAATTAACTAACCACCACCAACCCGTTCATAAATTCACTAACCCAACCTAACTCAACCACTAACCTGTAGCAGTGACGACAACTATTGTACTGTTTTTTCCATCGCGGCTCCCGCGAGGTGGGGGGCCCTTCCCGCGGTCAGCTCCCAGGGGTGGGTGGGTCCCGCCCGCGGCCGGCCTTCGGCCACACGGCCCCGGGGGTTGGGGGTCCCGCCCGTGGCCGGCCGGCCTTCGGCCCCGGGGCCCTGGGGGGGGGGGCCTCACGTTTAAATTCATAATGTTCAACTGTGCTAGTTCATGTTCCAAGTGTTTTTACTGTTGTTTTCAAGTGTTGTTTTCAAGTGTTTTTTTTTGTTGTACAAAAAAGTGTGTGTTTGCTACATAAAGTGTTGTTGTTGTTGTACAGAAAAGTGTTTTAAGACAATAAATGTTGTACAAAAAAGTGTTATTGCTGTTGATGGACAAAAAGTGTTTTTATTTTTTGTTGTACATGTGTCATTTTTATCATTGTTCATGTTGAAATAATTGACGTTTTTATGTGACCGAAATAAATGCTATCACGTAATATTGTCAACTGTTATTGTTGTACATATAGTTTTATTTTTATCGGTGTCAGGTTCATGTTAAATAAATATTGGTTTTAAGTTTGTCAAAATAAATACTTCTATGAAATAATGTTTTTTGTTGTTGTTCTTGTTAAAGTGCTAGATAGATCTATGGGAAAATTATTGCTACTACTATTTATTCATTGAGCACTTATGATTTACAGTTATATGTAGTCTGACTTTTGTCAACAGCAGCAGCAGCATGTATCAATTTAAAACACCCTTCAGATCGCTTCTGTGTGGTCCCTCAATGTTTGGGAAAACAACACTTTTAGCCAAAATAATTCAAAATTGCGATAAAATGTTTTTGGAAAAACCGAAAAAAATCTACTATTGCTATAGTATTTGGCAGGAGTCCTACGATCAAATAAAAGCTATTTCCACAACCATACCAATACAATTCATACGGGGACTTGATGTTTTCAATAGCATTGAATCGAACTCATGGCTGATTATTGATGATTTGGCTAAATCCATTGAACAGTTCTCACAGGAAATGCTACAACTGTTAACTGTTTGCTCTCGCCACTATAACATGTCTATAGCCTTAGTTTCACGCAATACGATTCATCAGAGCAGATGCATCTAAAACCTTTGTTTTAATTTTCCCATCTTCATTATCTATCGTTACTTTTGATTGTATCGCGCGTAAATTGATCCACATAAGGGGATATATCTCGTCTTTCCATCATTTCTTCTGTCTTTATGAGCTCTTGTAGATAACCAGTTAAATTGTTCCAGATATCTGGGCTTTAATCAAATCACACCCGAGGATCAGCGCACATTCACTAATATTTTTAACTAAGGAACTACCGCATGTATCTTGATTATCAGTATAAATGGCCGTAATTTGGTATTTTGACACCAACGAAGCTACACGAACAACAACATTTATTTTCCGTTTTAAGCACTTCAAATACCTTGCTTAGGAAGGCCATACTCAAACATGGTGTTGACAATGATTTCATTAATCTAATATCTGAACTTTGTTTAAATTTAACTGAGGGCAATGTTCAACTGCCAGAAGGTGTTAGAAAACAGACAAAGCAACATCATTCCACTGTACGCGCCTTGGCTTGTAAAAACAAGGAAAAATTTTTAAAAGAAAACGGCTCCTTCCTGCAGGCGGTAGCTTTTTCACACTTTTACTGCCAATAATTGCAGGACTTGTAAACAGTTTTCTCTAGAGAGAGAATGGCTAAACCCTATAAATTGACACCATTTGAACTTGTCCTCTCGCCCGTCGAACATTTTGAAGACAATCTAAGCAAATTCATTAATGATGAGAATATTGCCGATGACAAAAAACTGCTTTTACTTCAAGATGCATTGTGACGTGTGGACAAACATAAACCTTATCGTGAGAGACCCGTCGCTGTCGCTGATCCCACTAAACAGGAAACATCTCCTCAAGATTCTGCAGCAGCATCAAAGGAGAAGGAATTGAATTCGATTGTATCGAAAATAGGAAACCTATTGCCACTGACCTATCGTGAACAGAGTAAAAGAGTATTATCATATCTCATGTTAGAAACTGGTGATGAACATCAAATTCACGTCGACAGCACACGGAAACGAATTATAATTCAGGGAAAAAGTTATAATCTAGTTGATTTAATTTGTGATATGGTGACGAATCGTAAAGGACTTTTATCATTTGACAATAATCTATACACCTTTCTAAGTGTATCAAACTTCCCCAAAAGTCTTATTGGCAATAAGCAAATTCTAACGAAACTAAGAGAATATAGTCCTCCTCCAACACCAACACCACCATTTAAAAAAGAAGAAGAAGATTCAATATTTGAAAATACTAGCAGCAGCAGCAGCAATGATTTTACAACACCTGTGGCTGCTAGTCAAAAGCGAAGACGAATTGATTCACCCTCCAGTGTGCAAAAGGGGAGTGGACATTACACTACGTGTTTGCGTTCAAAATGGATGAAGTTCTGAAAGGTGTCTATGAAAATATTGGTGAAGCGGGAAGTTTAAGTTCTCCCAAAACGCTTTCAAAAGTTGTCTCCGGCACCAAATTTAAAAAAGCAAAAGAGTATCTAGAGCATGAACCGAGTTACACACTGCATCGGAATCACAGGCTTCGCGGCAAACAATATCAACAAACTAAATCCTTTTCCCCTCTGCATATAATGCAAACGGATCTTTTAACTTTAGACGCAGTTCAACAGCGTCACAATGCATTCTACAAATATATTCTGGTTGCAATCAGTGTCTTTAGTTGCTATGCCTATGCCATTCCATTACGATCAAAGAGAGGTGTTGAAGTTGCTCGGGCCATTGAAAGTATTCTTGAACAGGATTCGTATAGAAAAATTCAATCCGACCGTGGTAGTGAATTTGTTAATTCACATATGAGAAAGGTCCTATTGAAATATAATAAAACACTATATAATCGTCGAATTCCAATAAAGGCTGCAATAGCTGAATGATTAATAGGAACGATTCTTCTATTAATTTCAAGATATTGTAGCCTGAAAAATACATCGGCTTTTATTCATGATTTAGATAAAATCATGCGGATATATAACCAGCGACCTCATCGATCTTTGTCCAACTCAAGCCCTCGGGATGTTCACTGCAATGAAAATAAATTTGATGCTTTTCTAAAGCAATATTCCAATGATGAAAAAGAAAAAAAAATGTGAAGAAGAAATTCAATGTTGGTGATAGTGTTCGAATTAATAGAACCACCAATATTTTTGAAAAGGGGAATTATTTATGGAGCACCGAACTTTTTAAAGTGTCCAAAATCCTGGACACAGCCCACGACATATCGACTGCGAGACACCAAAGATGATAAGATTCTCGGCGGTTTTTATGAAAATGAACTGCAAAAAGTTAGAAACACTAGTGAAATGTATCAAATTGAAAAGATATTAAAGAGTTGTACTCGTAGGGGCAAGAGACAGTTGCTTGTTCGCTGGCTAGGATACAACTCGGATTTTGATTCTTGGGTCAGTGCTGAAGATATTAAAAATGCCCAATGATTTCTATTTGACTTTCATGTCCAATGTTTCTGATCCTCTCTACAATTACTTGAATAGAACAAATGGTTTTTGGACGAAACTCTCCCCCACCATCAAATTTGACGACAATGGAAAGTATGAAGTGGCTCTTGTCGACTGTATTCTCAAAAATACCTCTGACATCCTGAGAAAGGATCGTAAATATGAAATAAAAATTAGACCCTATGATTGGCTGCCTCGACACTCAAGTGATCAAGAACAAATTCAAAAAATCAATTGGATGGATTATCCATATATTGAATTACCATACGAGGAACTCACCTGTATGAATGATTTATGTCGTTCTATTAATAAAAGAATTTCCGCTCGTAAAAAAGGAGCTTTTCATTTCAACTATTACAAGAAGGAGGGTAAGATCTACATTAGTTCACCTATTGCCAGCGAAAAGGTTATTCTCAATGATAACCTAAAGGATGTTCTTGGCTTTAAGCTCAATATAATCAATGGTAAAAGTGCCGGAAATACCAATTTCATTTTTGCTGACTACCCACCTGCCTTCTCCACAGACGCTTGTCTATTTCTCTACGCTTCGTTTGTGGAAACATCTTAGGTCGGTAATTCAAATGTCTCCCTCCTACGAGTTCTTGAACGAAAAACCAATCAAGAGCATATTCACCACTACAATATAAAGCATCTTCAGTATATTCCCGTAAACACTTCCTATTTGGAACTCTGTCAGTTAACACTAAGAACTGAATTGGGTGATCCCATAGCAATTTCAAAAGGTTTGGCTGTGATTACATGCCATTTTCGTCCCATCGTTCAAAAACAAGATGTCTAAAAGAAAAGTGGTATTCACTTGTCCTGAAATTGACTGCTATGTTAATACTCATGGTCCAAGACAACAGGGCAATGGAATGGAATATTACAAAGGTCACTCGTCAGTGTCGGGATACGGTCTTGGTAGTTGGTTGGCTAAGCTCTTTCGCTCTTCACTACCTCTGGCTAGAAAATATTTTGCACCGGCTGCGACAGATTTTGCATCCTCTACAATATACGATTGGGGCTCTGGCAAGGATTTAAAAAAAAGTGCTACGGAAAATCTTAGGTCCAGTGTGCGAACCCTTGGCGAGAGATTAAAACAAAATGGTAAAGGCTTAAAAAGATCAAGAAACAATGCATCACTCGTCAGTTTCCACTCAGGTCGGAAACGAAAGACATCACCCCTCTTGTCAAAGAAAAGAAGGAAAAAGCCGACACGTAGTGAAAAGCAAAAGAAGAAGCCCCAGGAAGAAAATTGTTTGATCGAAACTAGATTTCTTCTCCTAAGATGTCCTACCTACCGCATAAGGATTCTCAACCTTCAATCACCGCCTCATTGAATCTATTCAATGCTGAAAATGTTGATGTGAGTGTCTCAGCATGGATACTATGAACAATTTTATCCACAACAACCCCTCTCCGATAATATCCACTTTCAAATTTATTCCCATGAAGACTACTTTATGGACATGTCTTCAACATTTATAGATTTACAAATGAAAGTCCGGAAATCCGATAATACAATGCCAATTCGGGCCGATGGAATATCCTATGAAAATTGTATATTACATAATCTATTTCGTCAAATTAGTGTCTACATCAATGGCACACTGGTGAGCACAAGCAACAATCTCTCCAACTATGCAAGCTATAGGCAATTCATGCTGATGACACCCAAGTCATACAAGGAATTGAGAGGCACCTCCAATGGATCTGAATATATTACTAATACTGATAGTACAGATGCACTTAAAAATGCTACAACTAGTGAATTACATCTAGTTGGAAAAATATATCTTGAAATATTTAATATAACCCAATGGCTGCCGCTCAATGTTAAAGTGGATATAAAACTAACGCCTGCACCCTCCAATTTCATATTGAGAAAAGAACTTGTTGCCAATTCTGATGTAAGTCTCTCCCTCACCTTGGCAATACTTCATGTACGCAAACAACAGGTCATGAGTTCTGGTGCTTTGGCAGTGGAAAAACTGAGAGACAATGGAAATAATATTAAACTACTTGTTCCTCATACAATCACCAATCAACGTCATATTGCCATGGGCTCACGCACCTTCACCGATTCATCCTTTATCAACGGTGAAGTTCCATCAACACTCTCTCTGGCATTTTTAAACAGCGCTAGTGCAATAGAATCGTTGACTGAATACCCACATAAATTCGAGTTGTATGGAGTTATCTTTTGTGCGCAATGTAAATGGTATCCCACTGTAAAATCTATCTTTTGATGAATCCTATAGAACATTGTAAGAGTTGACCATGCAAACCCTAGATCATGACTCTCAACTATTTGAAAATGGTATAACCGAAGATATGTTTGCTAAAACACATGGTATAATTGTACTGGATTTGTCTGGCACACAGGATATGAGTATAGTACGTACGGGGAGCGTGCGTTTAGAGTGTACGTTTGCCGACCCATTGGCTGAGAGTATTGCACTAATCTCACTAAATCAATATGAAACCTATTGGGAAATCACTCCCGAAGGCAGCGTTCTACTAGACTTGGCGCCATGAACACCAGTAAAATAATCAATGTATTTAATATGGACCCCTACATGTCCCAGTACAAATCCTATTGTCTGCCCTCGGACTTTCTCGGAAAAATTCAAAGTGTCAACAATACCTTGATTATTGTTAATAGCAGTCCGTCGACTGTGCTGACGGGTCATTGGCTGTGCATCTTTCAAACAATGAAGACGATTGAATTATTTGACCCTCTTGGTCTACCCTATACATTTTACACACCCCACATCAGCAACTATAATGAGGGCAGTGGGAAAACTATTATTCAAAATCGAAAGAGAGTGCAGGATCTGACGACTAAAATCTTTGGCTTCCATGCAATACTATATTTTGTGTTCCGATGCCCGGCTATACTTACAAGCTGTTTCTCCACATTTATAGTGACAATCCACGTCTGAACGACTTTCTAGTAGAAAATATCCGCTCAGACCTGGACAGGATAGATTTCAGGGCCCTAAGAGTCAACTACTTAAAAAATGTTAGTAAATTTTTTTATTAATGAAATGCATATATATATATATATACAAAAATATCTTTAAATGTTCGATTTAGATTTCTTCTTCTTCTTCGGTGCATATACAATTGTCGTGAATCACAAATGCCGGTATGTCATTTGGATTCGATGTATATTGATCTTGATTGGCTGCAAAGTCAGGGTCACATTTTCTACAGTACAATGTAACTTCGCTCTTGTCATATCTCTGTGTAGTCAATGATACTATTTGCATTCATATTATGAAATTCACGAGTTTCAAACTGTCTATTTGAAGCAATATCACATACAGTGTTTTCAAATGGTGAATCACCTTCGGTAACTGCCAAATAAAAATCACTTGGTTTATAGTCATAGTAGGCAGTGTCGTCACAACGATGACGTAGAAACCAAATTGTCTTGCTACCCCAACAGTTGAATCGTAGACCAGATTCCTCTTCCCAGAATAATTTAAATCCACGACGATACCAATCTCGTAGAAATAAACTAGAATCACGTTTGGGATTCTTTCCAATCATAGCGCGGTAAGTATTCTCCCACTGATCACATTTATCATAGTGACAATTGGAGCACAGGTGTCCTCTAGGTTGTGAGTCACACACCTCCTCAAGACATGAATTACATCCTTTAATTTGTACTGCATAGTCTCTATTTAATTTACAAGGATTACATAATTTACACTTTTCACTATAGTCATCAATAATTGTACAATTCTCACATTGAGTCCAACTGCCAAGAGTGTACATGCATAATGGACATGTATAGAACATTTTTTTTGGTTTCCGATGTCAACTCTCTCACAGCCGAAACGAAACTGATCGTCCTCGCTCGATAAATTCAAGGTGGAGGAATGGGGAGAGGAGTAACTCTGTGACGTTACCTCTTTCGAATGGCGGGGGAGCCATCTACATTGAATCCATTGACAATGTTTTCAAAAGTGTATCCACGATATGATTCTGCTTTGTTCCAATTAATATATCAATAAATTGAGTATAAGCATTTGAATCACATTTTAAAAGTTTCATACAATAGTCCAATGGGGGAGAATCACTCCTCATTATATTGTCAAGTGTTCCCTGACGAGAGAATATCCTGCGTTGAAGCGATAACTCGAGAAAATCATCATCCAAAATCAAATGTTTTTCCATAAACACTAGATTTGATCTAATTCTCTCTTTCTCAAATATATTCATTTTTCAATCCTTTCACTTGGACTACTGAATTTAGACTGACCCTGATTTGTTAGCCTCTAGTCTAACCTGACCAGAAAAGAAAGGGAACATTTTCGATTTCGAAACAATTTTATTGAATAATTACAACAACAACAATAATACTAAGCATGTACAATTAGCGATACAGTTTATTGTCTTCAATATGTTTCACTAATGCACTTAAAGCCCATTGAACTCTATTCACATGTGCTATATCAACTTTAGCAGCGAAACATAATTGATCCTCCATTTTAAATTTGCTCAAGGATAACACATATCTTGCATATACTTCATCCCATTCCAGACAAAGCCATGATCCTCTCGTGATCTCCACCGCAATGTATGGTGTTCTTGTATTATTACCATCAACTACACTATCAACTTCTAATAGGGTAAACATTCCACTCATCATCAGCACAAATAAATATATCCAAATGAGTAAAGTCAAACTGTTCTTCTCACTCCTTTGAATTCTATTCACAGACTAATAAAACAAATATAGCAACAATCCTTTCCTTATATTCTCTGCAAACCTCCGCCGCTAATATGTAAGCAAGCCTCTGATTGGCTGATAAAGGAGATGTAACCGACTCGCTGATTGGCTGAGAAGGAAACACGTGATCTAACTGTTTCCTAATTCCTGGAAACTCTTAACATTCGCCTCTAGCATGCACTTGGCCAAAACAACAACAACAACAAATACTGTTTCCTATTTCTGGATCATAACATTCGCACCGAGCATGCACTTGACCAAAACAACGTAGAAACAACAAATAAATCGACCTTGGAAAAAGAGGTCATTGACCCCATTAGACTCGATCAATAATCCTTGAATAAATTATGACCAGTCAGCATTAAACTAAATTGTAGATGGCAGCAGGGGTGCCCGTCACGAGTACTAGGGGCCTTTCTACTCAAGTCAACAGCGATAACATTGAGCCAGGTATTGGGTTTTTTCGAGTGTGTCCATAAGGTGAACATATTGTGTCCATAAGGCGAACAAGATAGTGGGTAGTAGATGTAGAGCGTAGGTTTCCGAATTGTCTTTGGTCAACATTTGGGATTATGTTCACTTTCAACCACTCAGCTAAAAAGCTTTCATATAACTTCGAAAATACTGGAGTAAGAGTAATGGGACGGATACCATCGAAATCTTGATTGTTACCTTTCTTTTTTACGGGAGTAATAAAACCTAATTTCCAACAATTTGGGAATTTACCAGTAGAGGTAATTTCATTAAAAAGTAAGGACAAGGGCTCTGAGAGATTGTCGGCAAAGAAGTTTTGAACTATGGAAGAAAGAAACCTATTCAGATCATTGGCTGTAACTGAAGGGTCTTCTTGGAAATGGAAATCTATATTATTATGTGTTTTCCCACAAATTTTCTTTATTCTATTATACCATTGTTTTGGCTTTGTAGAAAATAAATTCTGGACTTTGCATTTGTAATACGAAGAAGCAAATTTACGTGTTTTTTTTTTTATATGTTTACGCAGTGAGTTCGCTTCGGATGTTTTACCCCTTTTTAGTAGATTCAATTTAAATCTAATTAGTTTTTTCAATTGGGTAGTAATGTATGGTTTGTCATTAGAACATGTTTTTACTTTTTTCACAGGGAAGGAATTTATGTAATTTGTTTTAATCAGATTTTGGAATTCAGAGACTTTAAAATCAATGTCATTTTTTCCTTTGAGAGGCAGCCAGTTTTCATTGGTAATCCAAGATCCAAATGTGTAAAGGCCATCATTGGAAATTGGGCGATAAGAGAACTCAGTAACAGAAAAAGTATGATTAAAGCTATTGAGAGGCTTCGTTAATAATCAAAAATGGTAAATTCCTCCTAACGGGGGCAAGGGGACAGGAGGGGCATAGAAAGCCTGCATATTGGTGCAAATCAAATCAAGGGTTGAATTTCCTTTTGTTGTTGGTATTTTTACTATTTGTTTTAAGTTTAGGGAACTACAAAGGGAATTCAACTTTAGATCATTAGCATCACCTGCTAAGAAAATACTAGCATTTGGAAATTTACTAAGGACAAAGTCGGCACTGCTATGCATTTGTTGTTAGAATTGTTGTCTTTGTACAGAGTTTTGATTTGGGGAATAATAGAATCAGCAAAATACAAACAAATTAAAGGGGCGTGGTAACACTTTGGGTCTTACACTTGCCCAAAGGATGTCATCGTAATCTGAAAGGTTGGGAGTATGAATTAATTTAGGAAAGAGATAATTATTTACAAATAATAGTATTCCACCTCCCTTTTTATCTAGGGGTTGATCATGAAGACGAAGTTTTATGAATTGGGAGTTGTTATTAATTTTCAACAAAGCAGAGCTCTGTGCTTTGACCTCAGTTATGGCAATTACATCAATTTTGTGTACTTGACAGAGGGCCTCTAAATCGATCAATTTGTCGAAATTCAGGCTTTCGGCGTTCGTAACAAGGAACTTTGGGAAAGTAAAACGGTTACTAAAGAGGGAAATTTTTTGTTTGTTATTTGTGGGAGACAGTGGGGGGTAGGAGGAACGTGGATCTGGGAGATGAGAGGCATCTTTTTCGGGATGAAGGCTGGGATTCGTTTGAAAAGCAGGATTAAACTTCTGGTTGGGTTGAGCAAGGAGGGTTTGAGAGAAAGGGGCCACATCTTTTAAACCTGGGTCACTCTTGTCTGATAATATTTGGGAGAGAAATAAGGCGGTGATGTTATCAGGGGGTTCAACTGGGGAGGGGTTAACTGGAGTATTAAGAGGGAAGGGATTTTCCTGGGAATATGGAGTTTTTTTTCTGGATTGTAAAGGTGGAAGTTTTTTGAGTGAGCAGGGTGGATTGGGGATAAAAAAGGAAGAGTATGCCAAGTGAAATCCAGAGTATGCCAGAGTATGCCAATTGTTGACCAAGTGAAATCGGCAGGCAATAGAATTCTTCCCTGATTTGGCTTCAGGAACCGATTTACTAATAATACTCAAGTTGTCACTGAGACTCAGGTAAGTTAATTGTCACTGAGACTCTGTTTAGAACTCAGGTAAATTAATCACAAGAACATTTTGATTTTAAAGCACAACTTAAAGCTAATTCTTCTTCCTGCTCGTCTTCGTTATCGTCCTCATCCTGTCTTGCTGTAACTTTAGTGCATAACACCCCTTTACATTCCCTGCGGGCAAAGCGGCAGGGCAAATCGTTTCGACGGCAGCTGCATCTGAGTGACTTGCACCCGCTGGTGCACTGGCACCGCACCATCTTCAGTAGGTTCTCCGGTGCTGGTGAAGCATCTGTCATAATGGGAAGATACGTACTCAGTGACGAAGAGAGGAGCCAACCCCACTCTTCAGGCTTTAGCGATTTGGACGTGTCTTGCCACTTCATTATTTGAAAATAGAACCTGTAAAAGTGGTACTTTGCGGCAGCCAAAGTCGGCGGAAGCCGCTTTGCCTGAACAAAAGCATTTGCACTTGCAACCCACATTGTAAATGCTCGGACCCGGACATCCTTCAAGCTTTCTCTCCAGCTTCGGCAATCTCCTGGTGGTTGGATCTTGGTTTCATGAAGATCTTGCAAGCAGCCTTAAAAATCACATCTTTAAGTGACATAGAAACCACAGCTGGTTTCCCTACGCCGTGAAGTCTAGATGTTGTATTGCAGCCAGACATTGCGTGGCCAACGAGTAGATTTTCTGCTGCTTCGGTTCCTAGTTTGTTCTTGATCCTTTTTATGTCGTACACTCGTCGGTTACTTCCATGTGTGTCTGTCTGCATAAGGATATCACATGCATCAAGCTTTGAATAGTATAGCGGAAGGACTAATAGGTCGGTGTCATTCCCAATCAAAGTGGTCGACGAAGTTTCAGCGCAACTGACCGCAGTTTGTACAACTGAGACATCGGCATCATCCGGAGCATGTAGAACTTTGCATCCTGAGTTTGCCAGCCTCTCAGTAAGCAGGTTGATGAAGCGTTGTTTATTTTTAGGATTTCTCAGAAATTCCTCCTTACTTTTGACGATCTTCATGTTAGAAGAGAATTCAATCATTGCACACGACAAACCTTTGGTTCTCTTTAGCTGTGTGCAATTTTTCGTCGTCAGTGTATCAGTGTAAGAGTCAAAAACTACCGCTGCCTGGCCAAAAAGTGTATTTGTTAGAAAGGCTTTTTAGGCTGTCCTCATCACCTCGAACGAGTTAAAGAGCGATGGTGGAAAAGTACAGAGCTCTAACGACAGAACCTCGTTCAAGTCAGAACCAATGGTGCTAGCCACTGCAGCTAGACGTTCAAAGATTAGAGCTGGGTCGACTATTAACTTCTCGTTATCTATCACCGCGGATGACTTCTCAGCCATAGTTACAGCTTTCTCCTGTCTCCTGAAGAAATATCATTGAGAATCGTTTCTCCCACAGATTTGGCATCGTCTACGTTTACAAATGATTAAGCGCGGACATAATTAACCACGTTCAACACCTGTGATTCCTGCCTGAAGGGTTCTAGGGATTTAATGGGTCGAACTATCTTTTCGATGTCCTCCATGTCTCTAGCTCTCCTTGAAGATATCGCTTCTGCCTGATTTTCAATAGTCAGCTCCGCGAGGCCAGTCAGGTTCTGCATGCGTTTGTTAACTAGAACCAAAGTAGGCATAGCCGATGTCTAAATTGTCCGCTGTAATTCAGTTATGCCTCTACCTCTCGTCAGACCGCCACTCGTTTTCATACTGCTCATTAACGTCTGTTCGATCACCAAATCAGGAGAAAGTGCCACCCAGTAGTTGTCAGTTCTCCGGATGAACAGGTACTCCTGTAACGTTCTGTACTGCTCTGGGTTGTCTTTTATCAACTGAAACATCGACTGCACGAACAGCCAAGTAGACTTCGTGTAAAGACTTTGGCCGGAAGCAGCAAATTAAGGAAGTATTTCCAACAACGACTGTAAATAAAGCTCAAGGTTGCTACTTCGTTCAGCTCACAGGCTCCTTCTCAGGATTCCAAGTAGGTCCAGCTACTGAAACCAAAGACGGGCAGTCCTGGACTCGGATAATCGTTCTTTTGCACTTTGAACTATTTCATAGATAAGCTCTGCTGCTTCCGACACCTGCGCTTCGTCGATGGTATCTCCTTCAAGGAGTGACTCGTGCGCCTGTTTTGCATTTACAAGGGGTTCTGTTAGCATGTCATTGCCATCTAACGCTCTGTTATCCAGTTCTGATGATAAAAGGTTCGCATAAAGTGCTACCTCCAACAGACCATGGCCTTGCACTGCAAGAGAGACAGCTTTGTCTTGTAAAATACTACGCCCAGTATTAGGCACGTATGCTTGACTTAGGATTTCCAAAAGTCTCGAGTCAGTCATAAGGAAGCCAATGGCTCCTAGGAAACTCATGCGTGTGTGAAATCCGCCCAGGACAACAATAGCATTTCTTAAAGCACTTATGGCAGGCCCTGCATTGACGATACACTTTGCCTTCCAGAAAAGCGGTTGGTCAAAGGTAATGATAAAGTATTTCCAGTCCAATTACCACGCTCGTTAGCATGCATAAGTGTAGAATAAACACAGGAGATATTGCTTGGGTTGTGGTTAGTTATTGTTAATAAACGAATATTCGATTTTCCTGGATGAGGTAGCTTTTGGTGTATTGACCACATAAAGGCAGACCAGCTCATGTATGAGCTTTTGAAAAAGCCAGAGGTGCGCCAGAGCGTTTCAACCTCCCGATCCTTGTCATGAGTGTCACCATTGTTTTTCAAGCAAACAAAAGTCCTTTGTTGCGACTTGGCGGGTTTTTGGTAAGTGCAGAATGGCACGATGTCGATTGACTTCATCTCATCTCCACTTACTTCTTTTCTTGGAACTGAAAGCTCCGTGGCCGGCAACTCAGGTGTAGACGCTTCAATAAGTCCCATATCATGAAAGGTATTCAGGCCGTCGATTGTAGCAATATCATAATCGACGTTGTCTCCTACATACTGAAATAAATGTGCTTTCTCTTTGGATTCTTCCAACAACGTTTGATTTACTGCTGCACATCTCTTAAATTTCTTACCTCTGAGTAAGAAGAGCAGAAACCGAGATTGTGCAGTGTGTCAATTAAAAATCGGGATGAAAAATGGTGATACAGCTGCGAAGCCAGTCCTATTTGTACAGGAGACATTAAAACCCATGGTCTGCATGCCTGCATTATAGCCTATACGATAGAAGATATTAGACGAGGCGTGTTGACTCCTATCGATGAAATTAGTAGACAAAGAGATGGGCACAAGAAGTTCAAACACTTCTCTACTGACGATAGTTCGTTATGAAATTCACAGGAATCTTTCCTGGTTGTAATGGATTTGATTTCACTTTTTATTATTCTTCCAACGACTTTTATAGGCTGATCCCTTTCTCCAGTTTCACTATCTGCTTTCACCTCTTCGTGAAATTCTCGCAATATCCTGTTAACCGTATTTCTAAATATTACGAGTGTCTCTTTACTGTTTGAATTGGACACAACCACCCGTTCGCCATACTCACTGGCTAGCAAATCCTTGGCTTGACAAAAGCTGTAGGCCAAACTATCACAGTCAGTTTCAGAGAGCCATCTTTCTTAAAATGATCGTCAGAGGTACAGGTTCTTCACTGTTGGCACAGCACCGAAGCGCTTCTTCGAGAGCGGCTTTCCTGGCACTATCGCACGGTCTTCCCTTCCGTTTCTTTGGTGGAGGTACGTCACTTACTTCTTCTTGACCACAGAATTTTTGCGGAATGTCTTTTCCTGTCTTGAATTTCACTGAGCATATTTGATGATAAACGGCATCCTTTGCATGAAGGTCAGAAGTCTTTGAATTTATCCGACCAAGCACTGTCGTGGCCCACTGATCGTTCCTGCTTTACACATTTCACTAGTCGAGTAGTCGAAGCTATGAGTCCGTGCTGCATAAGCTTCAGTGAATTCGCGACTTGTGATCTTGTATAATTTCACTGCTTGACCACAGAATAGGCAGTTCTTCGAAAAATCAAAGCTTGGAGCTGAAGATCTGGCCAGGGGAGCTGCAACCGATTCTGTCTGCTTAAGTTTCCTTTGAGCGTTCTTTTCTCTGTCGATCCGACATTTGTCACAGATTTACGACGACACGCGGTGTGGACTTCATTTCCGGTCGTCACAACGATGCTACTACCTCTTTCTTTGCTTGCATTATTCACGGCATTGGCTCCTTTCTCGGATAATATGGCAGTGTTTTCACCAGGTTTGATGCTCCTTTTGCATATTTGGCAGACTAAATTTTCTTCATTGACGGTTCTAGAAGAAAAAGAGATTTCTTAATTTATTTATTTTATTTATTTAATATAAATAAAAATACAAAAAAAACATGAACCCCCAACAGAGAGTAGAGCTCGTAAGGTTGGGTGTGTAAATAATGGGACAGATACAAAATAAAACTTCTTGTCATAATAATAATAGAAAAATTAACTTAATTAACAAAAAAAACTTTAAAAAAAACAACATAGAAAACAAGGAATAAAAGAAAAGAAGGGAGAAAAGAAATGCTGGATAGGAAAGGAATGCTGGGCAAAAAGGGCATGGGAGGCCGTCACATCATGGATCCGAACAAAAGGAATTCGGTCTAATCCCGAATCAAAAGGTTTTTTCATTAATTCATACCACTTGTTTGTTCAGTCAATCCAGGCACAATCCAATCAGAATTCAACCCATCCCAACCTAGAAGAACAAACTCAGCTTGAATGATACACAGTAGATGGCATTGCACAAATAAAATTGAAAAGCAGTATTGATTTTCCGCTCTTTTCCAAAATCAGAAGCATAATCCTAAACAATATATCACTAAATACTTCTACTCAATGCTCGTGGATCCCAGTTTATTCTTTTGTCTTTTTGCTAAACCAAATTTAAAAATGACACTAACAATCGTAATTCCCCATATCTTGACAAAGAATCTGATAGGAGATAGTGTGTTTTGAATGGAAACAGGGCAAACTTAAGGCATTTGGTGCTTTTGCAAACACGACCAATTGGTTGAACTGAAACAAGTAGTGAGAATTTTCTGTGTGGGTGGGATTGTTCGAACTTAGACGTCTACCGTATACAAGCCATTTCAGATAAACAGACTAAAGAAAACCTTTTCAACGAAAAATAAAGATTTCAGAAAATAACTTGAAGCGAGGCGAAAATAAGTCATATAGAAAGTAAAACTTGAGATGAACATAAATAGCTATGAAACAAGAAAGCCAGTAAATGAAAATTACCAAGGGCATTGAATTTGAACTTTTTTCAATCCAAAAACAGAAAACGAAATACATTTAGTATTCAATAAAGAACAAAAGACAATAAGGCCTTTCCACGGGGAGGGGGAAAAGAAAAGGGGCTTCTTATTTCTATTCAAGAAATAAAATTAGTAGGATTAGTGAAGGTGATATTACATATTTTTTAAGAAGACTTCTTTAATTAATTTATTTGCGATATAGGAGATCTGGTACCTTATGGAAATCTAGACCTTTCTGGTTTGAGTAGAGGAAGATGAAACTTCTTGGAGAAAACACGGGCAGAAAAGAATGGAAAAAAATGACAATGACTTGTCATTGAAACAGTTTTTTGAAGAAAGAATGTCAAAAACAACATTGCTGTTTGTAATTCTTTTAGTTGTTTGAGATTAAGAATATATCGAAATAAGAAGAAGGTATGGCTTTCTGATAGATGCTGCAGTTTTGTAGGGTGAGTAATAAAAGAACCGAGAATTTATACTGCCTTATTCTGGATTATCTAAAGGGTTTTTAAGTGAACCGCAAACGTGTTGAAGTAAATTATAGTAAAATATTTAAGATACAACTCAATAAGGGAATGATACAAGATTATAAGAATGGAAAATGGATACATAAATCGTTTTTAATAAGCAGACAGTGCCAAATAGTTACAAAAAAACAAGTACCGTATTAAGGGAATTCACTGTCGTCATCAGATCTTCAACAAGCAAGGAAGGGGTTGTAGCTTTACTGTCACTGCAGTATCATCTGAAAGAACTACAGCTAAGAAGTCACTGGGAAGCAAGTATCTTGTAAGTCATTAATGTAAATTAGTAATAATGAGGACCCTAATACAGAATCTTAACAAACACCAATATTATCTAAAGAGCTAGGCAAAATCTTAATAATTCAATTAGTTTACCTCTAATTTCTGCATTATTAGTTTTTTCAAGCAGGATTCTGTGATATATCGTGTAAAATGCCTTTTCATGACCTAAAAAAGAGTAGAAACTTGATTTTATCGTTAAGAGAATCATGAATACTTAGCAAAAGTACGGCAATAGCTTATTCAGTGGAATGACCAGACCTGAGGTTAAATTAACTCTTAGAGAAAAAATTTGTTTTATAAAAATATAAAACAATTCGTTTTTGCATTACTTTTTCTAATACCTCAACAAAGGGGACAGAATAGCTATTGGCCGGTAATCATTTGGATCTGTCTTATTTTTTTAATTTTTTATAATATTAGATTGGATGGCTTCGGGTAACTTCCAAGGGTTTTGGAAGTATTCCAAGTATTATTGATATGTTAAAACATGAAGTAATGGAGCAGAAATTACACTAGCAAGATTTTTTTAATTTTTATAGATAATTGGTCCAAACCCTATGGAATTTTCAGATTTTAACTTCATTATTAGTCTCTGAGAAAAAGTATATTAAAAAACCTTGTTTTCAAAATTGAATATGCATTAACTAAAAAAATTAAAGGTTGTGGGGGAAAACTAAAATTACCGCGTGAAAGTACTCGTTCTTAGAATTCAGAATATGTCAAGTTGATAAGGTTTGCAGTTTATTTTACCGTGTAAAAAAAAAAAAAAAAAAAAATCAAAAGTGGTATGACGTCGTTATGGGCCAAATTTGACTTTATAGGCTAAAATTACCATATTCTACACGCGTTCGAACTTGTGGACTCCGATATTCGTTATCAGCGCCCCCAATTTCCCTAGAAACCAACTGCGGCTGATCTGATTTCCACCCTCAAACCAACTGCGGCTGATGTGAGCCACCCCCTCCCTTTTTTTTAACGATAGCGAGCCTTGGATCACTGACTATAAGTTTCCCTGCTCATAGATACCGTGGCGAAACTGAAAAAGAGAATGAATTATTACTGACGTTCTGCGTCGTAATGATACTTGACATCATGATATCGATCTTCTGTTCTTATGTAGTTTTCTGTTTTCACCAAACAGACAGAGCTTAATCTTTTGCAACGGCTAAATAATTATAGTTGACCATAAACTGTGTCACCTGACATTCGTTTGCTTTCATGTGTGTGTGACAATAAATCATTGTCCTCTTCCCTTAGGCTAGCAAACTCACCTCAAATGCAGTAAATCAAAATAATACTTGTTTTCCTTTTAATTATTAACCTTTATGGTACCAATATTGTTACAGTAAATGCTATATTGCGACGTTTAAGAGGCGAGAACAGTAATTTGGAAAGTGTGAGGGTTCAACCTCCTGAAAGATACACTTCATAAATTAAAGTTTTTCCCGATCCGGGTATAATCCCACGAATAGCAACATAATTACACATTTATATATTATTTTCAATTGACGGGGGCGAGTTGTATGCCCGATGGATTCACCTCCCCCTATATTTCGAAAAATACCTTGAATTGACGTAATTGAATTTACAGAAGGATATAAGAATTTCAAGAAAAAATAAACTTTACACACAAGAATGGGCAAAATAATAAAATTTTGAGCTCATTAGGGGATGGCCAGGGCTCAAAAGCCAACCCCCTTTGTGTTTGCACCTGAAAAGTAAATCCTTATTGGAGTAGAAAAATGAAAAATATTCGGGAAATACTAATTTAGGCGACAAAAGACCTCTCTCCAGTAAGGCAGGCCATCTCCTTGCCAACAATGTAAAAGATCAGTTTTCCTACGCTTTCCCGGATAAAATAACAAAGTCTACATATCATTACTAAACGTTCGTAAATGAGCTGATGTTAGTTTAGCTAGCATGACATTAGGTCAGGAAATGTTTGATGACCCAAAACAGCTGATAAAATAAGAAGGCAAAAGAAGGAGGTTAACAAGCTGATATAATTTAGGAAAACCTTAATTAAGCAACTTTATAAAAAAGGTGATAAAAGTGAGTGTGGTAATTATCGAGGCATTAGTCTGGTCTCTGTAAGTAGCAAATTACGTAGTAATATGATACTTTTTAGACTGAGAGATGCCGTAGACAAAGTTTTAAGAGAAGAGCAGGGCGGTTTTAGAAAAGGTAGAGGATGTGTCGACCAAATTTTCACTCTTAGGCTAATAATTGAGAAGTGCCTGAGTCGTCAAACACCTTTGGTCCTCAGTTTTATAGATTATGAGACAGCGTTCAATTTTGTTGGTAGGAGAGCTTTAGTATAGGTTTTTTCCTTGCATGGTATACCAGACAAATACATTAAAGTGATTAGTGCTATGGACGAGAATAACACTGCTGCGGTTAAGGTAGGAAATGAGGTTGGCTGCTGGTTTTGTATTCAATCAGGAGTTAAGAAGGATTGTGTTCTATCCCCCTTTATATGGATTATTTTGATGGACTTTGTCTTAAGGAGGACAGGAAGGGCAATAGGAGACCACGGAATCAAATTTGGAGGAAAAGTCTCCTGGAATTAGATTATGCTGATGATTTAAGCATCCTAGATGAAAGTGTGAACGAAATGAATGAACTTTTAGAGGTTGTGCGAGTTCATGGTGCTAGAATAGGTTGGAAAATTAATGTTAAGAAGACTTAGTCACTAAGGCTAGGATTAAGTGAAGATGAAAAGGTGATGTTGGGTAATGAACAGATTGATCAGGTGGACAGCTTTACTTACCTTGGTAGTATTATTAGTAAAGATGGTGGGAGCAGTCAAATATGGCTCTGAAGCATGGGTGCTCCGAAAAGCAGATGAAGATTTGCTAGATGTTTTCCAGAGAAATTGCTTAAGGATTGTACTGGGTATCCGGCTGACTGACCGTATTTCAAACAATAGGCTTTACGAAAATTGTGGTTCAATACCGCTCTCTGGGGCTATAATGAAAGAAAGATTGAGGTGGCTAGAGCACGTTGTACGGATGAAGGATGACAGATTGCCGAAGATTGTTCTTTTCGGCCAACCGTGTAGGGCTAAGTGGAAAGCAGGTCGTCCTCGTCTGGGATGGGATGACGTCATAAAGAAAGATTTAAAGGAAATGGGAACTCCCTGGGAAGGTGTAAGAGGGAGGCTTTGAATAGATTGGGATGGAGGAAGAGCGTGCGTAGCGGTGTTGGCCTCAGGCGACTTGTTGCTGCGGTGAGTTTTTAGTAGTAGTAGTTGTTAGAATAAAATGATTTGAATAATCTGTTGACCTGAAATCAAAAACCGGACATCCGTTTCGAACGGCACATTTTTAGTACTATAGACCGCTTTGTCTTCACGGGAGGGTGTAAAAAGGGAGGCTTTGAATAGATTGGGATGGAGGAGGAGCGTGCGTAGCTGTATCGGCCTCAGGCGGCTTGGTGCTGCGGTGAGTTTTTAGTAATAGTAGTAGTAGTAAGTAAAGAGTTAATTGGGCAATATTCTTTTTTGCATACCAGACCACTTCGTATAGAAGGAGTAGTCGTAGAAAATTCGCAGGAGGCTTATTCGATAAGAGATTGAAAGTTCTAGAGCTTCTTTCAAAAATCAAAAGGGAATGAAGGGACAACAAGCCAATTTTGAGATAGTAGTTTTGTTCAAAATAACAAAAGGCCCAATAACTATGCCTCGGAGATGACAAGACCCTTCAGAGCCCTGGCACAAGGATCATAAATTATAGAATTTGATTGTTGTTTACATATTATATTTACTCTTGGAAAAGGGAAGAATTTTTAATACAGGGTGTTTCTGAAAAGGTTAAAGGAATTGATGTGAAATATCAGGAATGTTAAGGGGAATGTCAAGCTACATCAGGAGACACTATATGCATCTAGGGTATCAAAAGGACATATCTGCCAGATCTTAAGAAAAGATAAGGATATTAATTTAAAACTTTCAGGGCTATTAGTACTAATACTAATACTACTACTACCATAGGCGCAGTTTAGGTCCTACTATTGGGGGGGGGAGTTAAGAGAGGGTCCACATCTTGGAGGTCTTGAGGGTTGGGCATACCCTTCAGGGGAAAGATGGGCTTTCAGGTAGACCTCTCCCGGAAAATTTATGAAAAACGAAAGCTTTAACGTATTTTAAAGCGTTCGAAAACTTAATTTGAGAAATTACTTTGTAATGGATGCCAAAAACCAAATACTGAACAAGTAAATGTGGCAAGAGCCTGCCCACAGTCTTCATCAGCACATTTTCTTTAACCGGTAATAAAGAAAATTTACTATTTAGCAAAGATGCTAAACGGTTAGTGTAAAAAAAGAAAGACATTACACAATACATAACAAATAATACACACAAACACCAAACAAACAAACTTAGTTAAGCAGTCCTGCTTCAGCATCCGTTCGCTGGTAGAAGCTCACTGTATTCTAGCAATAAAGCAAGCATCGTTCCCTAGCCCCTCAATGAGAAATTCAGTTGCATAACCTCATCGTGGTAGAAGGGTGGCAATGGATCTGTCAGCCTAATTGTTGACAGATGATGGCTTCCACGCAGAAGGGGTTCCATACGGGACTGGGAACCAAACAGTGAAATATGTTCCCTTGAGTCGTGTGGAAATCACAGAAAGGCGTCCAAATTTGAGTGACCAACTCCAACTCTTTCAAATATATAAAACAGGCTGTTCAGGGTAATAAGTGGTAGATAAAGAATGAACCTTGTCAATTTAAATCTTCACTCTAAAATTGGTGTTATGGAAGCATTATATGCAAAAATAAACAAACTATGCTGATTTGAGATATTTAAAATTCATATCATTGACAGTACAAGCTTCGCTTCTTTAAATTTCGTCCAAAAAATAGTTCGGGTGAAGTTGGCTTAGGATTCCCCCTGAACCACAGGGCCACAATCAGCCTCGTAGAGTGGCAAGGTATCTCCTAGCAATTGGGCGTGGCCCGCTTTGAGAGACACTTATTCAACATTAGTGCTATAGCTCATGCAAGAGAACCTTCAGAGATTTCACGACAGACGAGTTCTATGATGGACTAACCGAGCTAGTTAGATCCATACCAAGGTGTGATCTTTTGATCATTGTAGGCAATTTCAACACCTACATAGATGGCCATGGAGCCGACAATGAGCAAACTATAGATAAGTTTGGATTCAATGATAGATGCGAGTGAGGGAGAAGACTCATGAATTTCGCTCAACGACACAACCTAGTCATAACAAATACCCTGTTCAAGTACAAACCGTAAAACTGGATTCCCTTAAAATCCAGAGATCAAAGGACATGATTTCAACTTGACTACTGTCTAACTTCTGGGCATTGGAGAAGCTATATCATGAATTATGGAGCTTTTACAGGTGCTGAAACGGGCTCCAAAAAGGGCTCAGCCATACAATAATGAATTCTATCCTTGTCTTGAAAGTAGCAGCACGAGAAACAGTTAATAGCCTCAAAACGTACGATATAGGACGTCTCAAAGGCGTCAAAATCCTGGAACGATTCGGCTAAAAGATTTTTAATTTGTCAAGCATTATGGCTCTAAAAGATTCACATTGGTCATTGAGCAATATCAAGTACGAATGGGAGTAACAAAATATATTAAAGATTCTCGGGTGAAGAAAAACTAAAATTTAAAAACTGATCTCTGATGAGGCAATCAAACTGGCATCGAAAAAGCAGCAATTGGAAAACAATAAGTTGTCGTCTGACTTCAAGGACCTCAGGAATCAATGTTACACATGGGCTCACTAAGACCACTAGAGATATTTGGATCAAATGGCAGCAGACAGAGGAGGTCACAAGTTACTCACATTCTAGGAAACTCTCAAAGAGGCGTCTGGCAGAAATAAGAATCAGGCAACTTTGATAAGAAGCAATTATATTACCCTTCTCAAACTCAAGTAAGATATTACAGAAAGAAGGATGTCTTTGTTTCAAAATTTACTTAATACTATGGCATCCTAAGCGAACCCTCCAATATCAACAACATTTCCCCAAATATTAGCGGCTCTTCTATTGGGCTCGCTGGGGAAGATGGAACTAGTCTGCATTCTCCCTATGAGGATGTTTGACCACCAATTTTGTAGGAGATCCTGCCAGCCATCAAGAAAGCCCTAGGAAATGACTCGACCCCAGTGGAAATCTTTGAAAAAGCCCCAAGCCTAGCTCCAAGAATCCAAGATTCTTTCAATGCGATTTTGAAACAAGATTGACGAGACTCTTATGATAACAGACTCTCTGTATCCAAAAAAGGTAAAAGAAATGAATTCTACCACGGCACTATCACTCATTAGAATAATTGCGAAGATCATTGCTGATGATCTTTGATTCACACCATATCTACAAGTAGCTCAACAGCCCGACCCGATAAAGACTCTGACCGCTCTTTACTCTGAGACGGATGTTAGAACACAGGACCAAATATCAATAAACAACAACAGCAGTCTTCTCCAATCTTGTCACCGCATTCAGTGTGGCTGTCCGGCACGGGATTTGAATGGAAATGCTAGAAGATGGAGTACCACTTAAGATCAGTTGCCTAATCCAGATATACTACAAAGACACACGAGCATGCATCCAAGTCAACAGGAAGCTCTCGTCTCGGTTCGATATTGAATTTGGTATGTAAAAAGGTTGTATTCTCACCCAGAGTTTTCAGCTTTAAAATTGGACTACATTTTGAGGAAATCTATGCAGGGCTGTGTTGAAATTAACGTAAGTCCCAATTCAACTTCAACGCTTTGGGCTATGTGGACGATGTCTTGCTGCTAAATAGTTGTTCCCTGGAAACGCAGAACATCTTCCAGAAGATATGTGTAGCGCTCCCATGGGATCGAAGATCAGTATTAAGAAGACAAAAGCGGTGACCAACAATGAATCTTAGTCACCTCTAATGCTGAATAACTGCCAGATTTATCTAGCCGACAAATTTAAATATCTAGGATCAGTCGTAGACGTTAATGGTGGAAACAGTGATGAAATCAGCTCCCGCATATCAGTAGCCATCCTGGTCTCTTCAAAACTGCGTGGACTGCCCTGGAAAAGAAGGGAGATTAATTTCAGACTATTAGATTAATTTAAAAAGCCAAGTTAAAAGCCCTTGTTCTCTCCGTCCTCCTATATGGAAGCAAAGCATGGCAAAATAAAAGTGTCCAAAATTCAGGCTCTTAATTTGTTCGACCATAGCTGCATAAGAAATATACTCTAACTGAATCTACGAAACCGAGTCCTGATTTAAATAATAAGACAACGTTTCGATCAGAAGTTTGACCTGGAAACCATCATTCACCACTGTCGTCTCTCCTGGTTCAGGCATGCCTGTCACATTCCTGATAACTACTTTCTTTCTATGACATTTTGGTGCAAATCACTCCCATACTGAAAAAATAAGCATGGAAGCCAGTCTAAATCCTGGAAGAACACCATTAAGTCCGACCTCGAACCAGTTGGTGGGTTTAGGTGACACTGCCACTGATCAGACCACTCTTGACTTATAATTGGCAACCCTTTGGCCCAATGGAATACGATCACACCCAATGTATACAACTCCTAGTGCCAAGGAGAGCTACACAGGTTGTGTCCTGAGTCGAGAACAAGTTTGAGTAAGTACCTTACCCTATCAAACTTCAACCAAAACTACTATTATCGTAATTTTTGCCATATTGACGCAAATTTAATAAAAGGTTCATTTAAATTAACTTTAACCGTAGTCTAATTTTATGCATTGACAATTAAGTGAAAATGGCAAAACATAAACAAGTTTCTAACCAATTATCATTTTTAGGTTTACTTAGTAAATTATAACATTTCAAAATTATTGGGGGGAGGTGGACAACTACCCTTTTCCTTCCCCCCCCTCAGAAAAAATATCTATGACTGCTACTACTACTACTACTATTACTACTACTATTACTGCTACTAACACTACAACTACTACTAATTTTACAACTAGTACTACTACTGCTACTGCTACTACTACTTCTTCTGCTGCTACTACTACTACTATTACTACTACTATTACCACTTTTTCTGCTACTACTACTACTGCTACTACTACTACTACTACTAATACTACTACTACTACTAATATTACAACTACTGCTTGTACTACTACTACTGCTACTACTACTACTGCTACTACTACTACTGCTACTACTACTACTACTACTACTACTACTACTACTACTACTACTACTATTACTACTGCTACTACCACTACTACTGCTACTAACACTACTACTAATACTGCTACTACTACTACTACTACTGCTACTACAACTACTACTACTACCACTTCTACTACCACTGATGGTACTACTACTGCTACTACTACTAATACCAATACTACAACTACTGCTACTACTACTATTACCACTACTGCTACATCTTCTTACTGCTACTGCTACTACTACTACAGCTACTATTACTAATACTGCTACCACTACTACTACTACTACTACTATTAATACTACTTCTACTACTACTACTACTACTAATTCTACTACTAATTCTTCTACTACTACTGCTACTAATATTACTTGTATTGCTTGAACTGAATGCAACTACGACTAGTTTTGACTACGACTATTTGCACCTGCGGCTACTTACAATCGCGGCTACTGGTGACTGTGACTACTTCTAACTACGACTGTGACTACTGGCAACTACGACTGTTTTCGTCTGCGACTCCTTCTAACTGTGGCTGCAGCTACTTGCGACTGCAGTGTGACTATTTGTGACTGCGACTGCATTACGACAACGAGTAATGAAGACTGTGATAATGACTACTAACAGCTGCAATTGGTTATACTTGCGACTTTGCCTCTAACTATTTATGTCTGCAACTGTAACTGCATTAAAGTGTTACTACAACAACTTGTGACTGCAATGTATCCACTTGTAATTACAATTACTTGCGACTGCATCTATTTGTGGCTGTAACCACTGGTAACTGTGACTAATTGTGGCGTCAACTGCGACTACTTACAAATCTGGCTGTGACTGCTTTCAACTACAACTCCGACTATTAGCCACTGCGACTGCAACTACTTGTTTCTGTGACAGTGAATTCTTACGGCTGTGACTGCAACAGCTTTTCACCAGCGTTGCCAACGCTTTGAGATAAACTGTACCAGTTTTCCGACCAAAGTTGTACCACAAGAGATTAATTTGCACCATTTGAACAGTAGGTTAAAAATATGCCGCTCGCGTCCCTTTGCGACACTCGCTGGCAGTTATGTTTAATTGATTTCACCGAAAACTACGAGAAAGTTCTAGGGTAAGAGCAGGAAATATAAACCCAAGGCAGTAGCAACCCAAAATCTTGAAATATGAAAAATGCTTCTATTAACTTTTTCAGCTTAACAAAATAGCAGTCCCAAACCACTAAAAGCATTTTAGAAGAAGTTTTCGGTAAAATTTTCTGAAAGCATTCTCGAAGGTGATTGTTGGGGTTAATCATTTCTTTTAAAATTGTTGGTATTAAGGCGAATAATGGATAAAGCAAGAAGGCCAATAACTTAGTGACAAGAACTTATAATCTACCTATAGGGTAAGTAACGAGCGCCAGAAGCTACAAACAAAACATGGTGTTCGCCATGAAAATAGCGAACACCATAGATTCCCATGGGTCCACGGACTAGGCTACCCACCGGTGAGTTACGCGTTGACCCCATAATTCACTGGTCATCCTACATAAGTTCTTAGTCGATTTTACTAATCAGAACTGAATTAATATAACAGAAGAATTTTGACTATATTGCATAAGCAATCAGGTTAAACCTTTCAAAGTTAATAAAACTGTAACATTAAAAAAAGAGGAACACTTGGGCTAGTTAGTCATTTTTTTCTGCTGTTTCTTCTTGTAGCCTAGCCTTTTCATATCCCCTTCCACAGTTTTTCCACTTTGGATGCATAACCATTTTCAAGGGTGGTTTCCAATTCTTTGAGACGATCGGTTTTGCATTGAGAAGCCCGTTCCTTTTCTTTGGTAAAGATCACTTCCACTCGACCCCCACAATCCACGTCCTTCACATCAACGTAGCAGTTGGTTTCATATGGGTTTAGGAGACGGAAATCACTTTCTTTGGTATAAGTAGGAAACAAAAAGTGGAATGCTATTGTCTTGTAACAAGATTAGAGACAAGATGAATCTGGGTGTCTTCTGCCTGAATTTGCTCGTTTAGGTTTTCGATATACTTCAAAATATACGCCAGGAAGGCAAAGTAAGCCTTGAAAACCGGTGACAGCAGATTTTTTAGTATGGCAGTGGCCTTCCCTGGCTTGTTGGCCTTTTTAAGACTTTCCACATGGTATATATATATATATATATATATATATATATATATATATATATATATATATATATATATATATATATATATATATATATATATATATATATATATATATATATATATATATATATATATATATATATATATATATATATATATATATATATATATATATATATATAGGTGTGCATATATATATATATATATATATATATATATATATATATATGTATATATATATATATATATATATATATATATATATATATATATATATATATATATATATATATATATATATATATATATATATATATATATGTGTGCTGCTGCTGCTATATATATATATATATATATATATATATATGGTAGGATCTTTCCATAGAGAAAGTTTTCATGGGGGAAGAGACATTACTATGAAGGAAATTTGCCGGATTTCCCAGCATCATTTAAAGAACGATCAGAAATTAAATAAAAAAAAAACTTTCATAAGAGCTATTTATTCTAATTAACGACTTTTGTGATTAAGAGGTCATTTTTAAAGAATTGGAATAAAATTCGAACTTTAGCGTAAAGAGTGAGATATTGACTAGGGGGCGAACTCCCTAATATACGTATTCAAAATATATGAACATAGAAGTTCGTTACGTAAGCTAATTCGTAAGTTACGTATATTTATTACTAATAAAAACATTCGTAAATAAAGTTAAACAACTTTCGAGAAAACCATTTAACCAAATAAAATAAAATTAATATGCAAATTTTGTTTTAATTATTCATGTGCGGTGAGCCGAAATCAAAACCTGTATTAATTCAAAAACGTTAAAAAAAAAAAAAAAAACAAGTTTTTTTTAACTGAAAGTAAGGAGCGACATTAAAACTTAAAACGAACAGAAATTATTCCATATATGAAAGGGGCTGTCCCTTCCTCAACGCCTGGCTCTTTACACTAAATTTGGACTGTAACTCACAACTTTACTTTTTAAAACAATAAAAAACTTTAGTGTAAAGAGCGAGGCGTTGAGCAGGGGACAGCCCCTTTTATATACGGAATAGTTTCTGTTCGTTTTAAGTTTTAATGTTGCTCCTTACTTTCAGTTAAAACCACTTTTTTTTTTATTTAATCATTTAAAGTGGTTGAGCGTTCATTACTTCTGGTTCTACTAATTCGAAACAAAAGCTGTAAAAGATATACAAATTAAAAAAAAAAAAAAAAAAAAAAAAAAAAAAAAAAAAAAAACAGAACAATATAGTTCTGGTATTGAAATCTGATCAATTCTAAAAAAAAGCAATGAATATACAAATAAAATCAATAAAAGAACGTCAACAGTACTTGAAAGACCACGCCCGAGATAGTCTTGAAAAAAACACTGTCGAAATCATTAGCAAGAATTTTGAAGTTTTGTTTTAGAAAAGTTACTAGAGTACAATAAAAATTTTCCTAATAACTGTCTTTATAAAACATAACATACCAATTGTGTCTTGACCGTATTACTGACATTAAAATGGATTTTGCAGACACCTGGATGTCTGCTTCTCTTATTTAAGATGAAGTCAAAGTTATTAAGTTTGAAATCTAAGTGCTTTATATTTAAAGTATTGATTGATTTCAAATTCTGCCATTAATTATGGACTCCGTTATGTAAATGAAACAAACCCTTGGCTAACCGAAATTAATGACTGTTCATGCGCATTTTCTAATCATGTCGTTTCAGTTAACATTATCCGTTAAGGAAGCAAGAAATAATGATGAATGAAGAGTTTGAATTACACATTAGTTAAAATGCAGTGAAATGACACCCCGAAGAAAAAATGATATCTAATATACTGCTTAAAAACACTGCTTAAATTTGTGTTTGATTTTTATACGTTAATAGAAATCATCTCGCACCATAAAAGAAAAAAGATCAAAAAAGAGTATTAAGAAACAAAAAAATATGCTCGAAATTTATTTCTAGGCTAAAGCTTTCGAAAAACTTTAATTATTGTATGCTGGATGAAGCCCAGCTTTTTTCAATGAGAAAACACGATTTTGTCTATTGCACGCACTTCAGGGTTGGAGCCAATAGTGATGTATACCCTATTTCCATTTTTTTTTCTTGCAAAGAAATTAAATTTTTTCTAGTGATTTTTAGGAGTTCTTACCAAAAATTTAGTGATATTTCCGCTTTTATTAGTGATTTGTTTAGATTCGCAAGAATACTATAAATTTAATCAAAAACTTTAATGCTTGATTCAGAATAAAATTACTGTTGTTATTCTAGTTTTGAGGTAAAAGTCTGAAAGAAAGAACGCATATGCTACTACTAGTAACAACAACTCACCTTAGCAGCAAGCCGCTTGAGGCGAACACAGCCACGCACGATCCTCCTCCACCCTAATCTAGTCAAAGCCTCCCTCCTTACATCCTCCCAGGATGTTTCAATTTCCATTAAATCTTTCTTTAGGACAACCTCCCACCCCAACCAAACACTTTCTTACTGATATATCCTAGCTCTACAAATTGATCCGCACGCTCAGATAATATACCATATGACCAATATGAAATATAGGTCATGCTATAAATAGGTCATATAAGAAAACCATATAACCTATACGAAATTCCATACAAATCTATAGGATGTATACCATAGGGTTATTTGAAAAAACTACGTTTTCTAAAGAGTTAAAGAGGCCAGAGTCACAAGTCCGGGCCTTAAAACGTCCGAATCAAACCCCCCCCCCCCTTTGCAGCCTCTTTTGTTAAGGGTTTTAAGTCCTGTAGCCTGCAATCAGTTGGTCGTACCAAGTTCATCACATTATAGCTTGTTATCGGTTAGGGAAAAATCTCCTGTAAAAAATCCAGCAAACACGCTCAGTACTGTTTCTAATCAAAGAGATGCAATAGGATGTTCTTACGGTAAAAAATTCAAGAAGACTTCGTTCGTGTTGCAAAGCATTTCTTTTCAAGGGAAAAAGCGGGGGTTGATGGGGGCGGCAGAAAGCCCCCCAACTGTACTCAGATGCACCTGCACGTTTCAAGGTTCGAACTTGTGAGCTCTGAAAGCCTCTTTAACTCTTTAGAAAACGTAGTTTTTTTCAAATAATTTCTGCACGTTTTTGTACAGTTTATTACTTATTATTGCTTGACTAACTGTTAGCTGATCGTGTGAAAAAGCGAGGATTAAGGAGGGCGGCAGACAGCCCCCCAACTGTACCTCCTAATCCCTGTACGTTTTAAGGTTCGAACTTGTGACTCAGCCTCTTTAACTCTTTAGAAAACGTAGTTTTTTTTCAAATAATTTCTGCACGTTTATTGTGCAGTTTATTACATATTATTGCTTGACTAACTGTTAGCTGATCGTGTCAGGAGTTAAAGTTGGGGGGCTGCCGCCCCCAAACCCCCCGCTTTTGAAGGTTCTTTTGTTAAGGCTTTTAATTCCTGAATACTCAAATCGAATGCACAGTAAGATTTACTTTTGTACAACTTTTTTCTACTAACGCTAGGCATGCGGGTGCCACGGCAGCATAGCTTGTATCAAAGCAGTCGAGGACTTACCTGGCACAGCGGAAGGCCGACTGTGATATTCTTCTGGAGCACGTCTATTGAGCCGAAGGATTTAATAGATTGGATTTAAAAAAAGAAACTGAGTTTCTTTTTTAAACTTTAAATTTAAGAGATACTATTTTTTAAATTCAATATATAAAAAATTTACTCCTGACGGGGAATCAAACCCGGGTCTTCCGCTTGATAGCAGACAGGAATGATAGTGACCACTTTACCATCAGAGACTCTTGTTAAATTATTTTTAGTCTTTGAAATCTATTTTCGACGCAAGCAAATAGAAAGTAAGATTTTCGACTATAAAAACTTCTGGGAAAGAGCTGGAATTTTTGGAAGATTGCAGTCGGTCTTTTTCAGGTTGAGAGGAATATTTTGATCTAATTTAATAATGAAATACTATTGCTTTTAGGAATTTCAAAAATTAACATGGGCTCTTATAGAGGAAAACGAGGTTTTTTCATAAATGTAAATTCGGGGGATAATTTTTTCGGTCTGAAAATATCAAAAGGCCCTAACAGGTCGAATTCTGCTTCAAATGAGTCCTCATTCACCCGGATCTGTTGCCAACTGTGGCCTGCAGGCGTGTCAGATAAAAAAAATAAACTTGATGAACATTAAGTGGCTATATTTGGTTTTTGGAAAACAGGGAAGGAGTAATCGGATTGAGCTGAAATTCTGAGGATTAGCTCCCAGGCCCTAGGAAAGCTTATCCTCTAAATTTCAGCTCTATCGGACAACGTTAAAGGAGGGCTGTGGTGGGAGGGTCGAAACTTCCGGCCCACTTTCCCCCATGAAGATAAAGTCGGAGGGGGGTGAAATTTTGCAAGTTTCTTAGTTTGAGCTGAGGCTACAAAATGCGAACACCGCCGTCTCTCTGCAACCGCTAGGACCGGAAATCGCTAAACTTTGTTGTGGGTCGCCTCTTTAAAAGGGCACAAATGTGCCTCCTTGATTTCATTGGCTAATATCCAGTTCTCATCAAGCCACGTTCACCCTGACTGTCAGATTCAAGTTACTTCTATCTGTATCATCTATCCTAGTCGTTCCTTACTTACAGCTCGTTTTCACAAACTGTTTGAAAATAC
>NC_142796.1:20337905-20348253 GCF_049724085.1 Artemia sp. Qi Xiang Cuo | reverse complement strand
TATAGACAAGATAAATCTGGGTGTCTTCTGCCGGAAATTGCTTGTTTAGGTCTTTGATATACTTCAAAATGTACGCCAGGAAGGCACAGTAAGCCTTGAAAACCGTTGAAAACAAATTTTTTAGTATGGCATTGGCCTTCCCCGGCTTTTTGGCTTTTTTAAGACTTTCCACATGGTATATATATATATATATATATATATATATATATATATATATATATATATATATATATATATATATATATATATATATATATATATATATATATATATATATATATATATATATATATATATATATATATATATATATATATATATATATATATATATATATATATACATATATATATATATATATATATATATATATATATATATATTCATATATATATATATATATATATATATATATATATATATATATATATATATATATATATATATATATATATATATATATATATATATATATATATATATATATATATATATATATATATATATATATATATGGTAGGATCTTTCCATAGAGAAAGTTTTCATGGGGGAAGAGACATTACTATGAAGGGGGTGCCGGATTTCCCAGCATCATTTAAAGAACGATCAGAAATTAAATAAAAAAAAAACTTTCATAAGAGCTATTTATTCTAATTAACGACTTTTGTGATTAAGAGGTCATTTTTAAAGAATTGGAATAAAATTCGAACTTTAGCGTAAAGAGTGAGATATTGACTAGGGGGCGAACTCCCTAATATACGTATTCAAAATATATGAACATAGAAGTTCGTTACGTAAGCTAATTCGTAAGTTACGTATATTTATTACTAATAAAAACATTCGTAAATAAAGTTAAACAACTTTCGAGAAAACCATTTAACCAAATAAAATAAAATTAATATGCAAATTTTGTTTTAATTATTCATGTGCGGTGAGCCGAAATCAAAACCTGTATTAATTCAAAAACGTTAAAAAAAAAATAAAAAACAAGTTTTTTTTAACTGAAAGTAAGGAGCGACATTAAAACTTAAAACGAACAGAAATTATTCCCTATATGAAAGGGGCTGTCCCCTCCTCAACGCCTCGCTCTTTACACTAAATTTGGACTGTAACTCACAACTTTACTTTTTAAAACAATAAAAAACTTTAGTGTAAAGAGCGAGGCGTTGAGCAGGGGACAGCCCCTTTTATATACGGAATAGTTTCTGTTCGTTTTAAGTTTTAATGTTGCTCCTTACTTTCAGTTAAAACCACTTTTTTTTTTATTTAATCATTTAAAGTGGTTGAGCGTTCATTACTTCTGGTTCTACTAATTCGAAACAAAAGCTGTAAAAGATATACAAATTAAAAAAAAAAAAAAAAAAAAAAAAAAAAAAAAAAAAAAAAAACAGAACAATATAGTTCTGGTATTGAAATCTGATCAATTCTAAAAAAAAGCAATGAATATACAAATAAAATCAATAAAAGAACGTCAACAGTACTTGAAAGACCACGCCCGAGATAGTCTTGAAAAAAACACTGTCGAAATCATTAGCAAGAATTTTGAAGTTTTGTTTTAGAAAAGTTACTAGAGTACAATAAAAATTTTCCTAATAACTGTCTTTATAAAACATAACATACCAATTGTGTCTTGACCGTATTACTGACATTAAAATGGATTTTGCAGACACCTGGATGTCTGCTTCTCTTATTTAAGATGAAGTCAAAGTTATTAAGTTTGAAATCTAAGTGCTTTATATTTAAAGTATTGATTGATTTCAAATTCTGCCATTAATTATGGACTCCGTTATGTAAATGAAACAAACCCTTGGCTAACCGAAATTAATGACTGTTCATGCGCATTTTCTAATCATGTCGTTTCAGTTAACATTATCCGTTAAGGAAGCAAGAAATAATGATGAATGAAGAGTTTGAATTACACATTAGTTAAAATGCAGTGAAATGACACCCCGAAGAAAAAATGATATCTAATATACTGCTTAAAAACACTGCTTAAATTTGTGTTTGATTTTTATACGTTAATAGAAATCATCTCGCACCATAAAAGAAAAAAGATCAAAAAAGAGTATTAAGAAACAAAAAAATATGCTCGAAATTTATTTCTAGGCTAAAGCTTTCGAAAAACTTTAATTATTGTATGCTGGATGAAGCCCAGCTTTTTTCAATGAGAAAACACGATTTTGTCTATTGCACGCACTTCAGGGTTGGAGCCAATAGTGATGTATACCCTATTTCCATTTTTTTTTCTTGCAAAGAAATTAAATTTTTTCTAGTGATTTTTAGGAGTTCTTACCAAAAATTTAGTGATATTTCCGCTTTTATTAGTGATTTGTTTAGATTCGCAAGAATACTATAAATTTAATCAAAAACTTTAATGCTTGATTCAGAATAAAATTACTGTTGTTATTCTAGTTTTGAGGTAAAAGTCTGAAAGAAAGAACGCATATGCTACTACTAGTAACAACAACTCACCTTAGCAGCAAGCCGCTTGAGGCGAACACAGCCACGCACGATCCTCCTCCACCCTAATCTAGTCAAAGCCTCCCTCCTTACATCCTCCCAGGATGTTTCAATTTCCATTAAATCTTTCTTTAGGACAACCTCCCACCCCAACCAAACACTTTCTTACTGATATATCCTAGCTCTACAAATTGATCCGCACGCTCAGATAATATACCATATGACCAATATGAAATATAGGTCATGCTATAAATAGGTCATATAAGAAAACCATATAACCTATACGAAATTCCATACAAATCTATAGGATGTATACCATAGAATTATTTGAAAAAACTACGTTTTCTAAAGAGTTAAAGAGGCTGAGTCACAAGTCCGAACCTTAAAACGTCCGAATCAAACCCCCCCCCCTTTGCAGCCTCTTTTGTTAAGGGTTTTAAGTCCTGTAGCCTGCAATCAGTTGGTCGTACCAAGTTCATCACATTATAGCTTGTTATCGGTTAGGGAAAAATCTCCTGTAAAAAATCCAGCAAACAGGCTCAGTACTGTTTCTAATCAAAGAGATGCAATAGGATGTTCTTACGGTAAAAAATTCAAGAAGACTTCGTTCGTGTTGCAAAGCATTTCTTTTCAAGGGAAAAAGCGGGGGTTGATGGGGGCGGCAGAAAGTTCCCCCAACTGTACCTCCAAATCCCTGTACGTTTTAAGGTTCGAACTTGTGACTCAGCCTCTTTAACTCTTTAGAAAACGTAGTTTTTTTCAAATAATTTCTGCACGTTTTTGTACAGTTTATTACTTATTATTGCTTGACTAACTGTTAGCTGATCGTGTGAAAAAGCGAGGATTAAGGAGGGCGGCAGACAGCCCCCCAACAGTACCTCCTAATCCCTGTACGTTTTAAGGTTCGAACTTGTGACTCAGCCTCTTTAACTCTTTAGAAAACGTAGTTTTTTTTCAAATAATTTCTGCACGTTTTTGTACAGTTTATTACATATTATTGTTTGACTAACTATTAGCTGATCGTGTCAGGAGTTAAAGTTGGGGGGCTGCCGCCCCCCAAACCCCCCGCTTTTGAAGGTTCTTTTGTTAAGGCTTTTAATTCCTGAATACTCAAATCGAATGCACAGTAAGATTTACTTTTGTTCAACTTTTCTTCGAGCATGCGGGTACCACGGCATGTTATCAAAGCAGTGGGGACTTACCTGTAAGCTGAAGGCCGACTGTGATATTCTTCTGGAGCCGTCTATTGAGCCGAAGGATTTAATAGATTGGATTTAAAAAAGAAACTGAGTTTCTTTTTTAAACTTTAAATTTAAGAGATACTATTTTAAATTCAATATATAAAAAATTTACTCTGACGGGGAATCAAACCCGGGTCTTCCGCTTGACAGACAGGAATAGTGACCACTTTACCATCAGAGACTCTTGTTAAATTATTTTTAGTCTTTGAAATCTATTTTCGACGCAAGCAAATAGAAAGTAAGATTTTCGACTATAAAAACTTCTGGGAAAGAGCTGGAATTTTTGGAAGATTGCAGTCGGTCTTTTCAGGTTAAGAGGAATATTTTGATCTAATTTAATAATGAAATACTATGCTTTTAGGAATTTCAAAAATTAACATGGGCTCTTATAGGAAAACGAGGTTTTTCATAAATGTAAATTCGGGGGATAATTTTTTCGGTCTGAAAATATCAAAAGGCCCTAACAGGTCAAATTCTGCTTCAAATGAGTCCTCATTCACCTGGAGCTGTTGCCAACTGTGGCCTGTAGGCATGTCAAATAAAAAAAAGTAACTTGATGAACATTAAGTGGCTATATTTGGTTTTTGTAAAACAGTGAAGGAGTAATCGGATTGAGCTGAAATTTTGAGGATGAGCTCCCAGGCCCTCGGAAAGCTTATCCTCTAAATTTCAGCTCTATCGGACAACGTTAAAGGAGGGCTGTGGTGGGAGGGTCGAAACTTCCGGCCCACTTTCCCCCATGAAGATAAAGTCGGAGGGGGGTGAAATTTTGCAAGTTTCTTAGTTTGAGCTGAGGCTACAAAATGCGAACACCGCCGTCTCTCTGCAACCGCTAGGACCGGAAATCGCTAAACTTTGTTGTGGGTCGCCTCTTTAAAGAGGCACAAATGTGCCTCCTTGATTTCATTGGCTAATATCCAGTTCTCATCAAGCCACGTTCACCCTGACTGTCAGATTCAAGTTACTTCTATCTGTATCATCTATCCTAGTCGTTCCTTACTTACAGCTCGTTTTCACAAACTGTTTGAAAATACGAGATGATAATACTGACTACTGACTGAGTTTATACCACTATTTAAAAAAGTGCTCGGTAGTTTGATTGTTGTACAGAAAATAAAATGTCAGATTTATTGACCAATCAATTATAAATAAGTCATTTTAAAGTATAAGAACACTGAAAATTTATGATATACATATTCTTTTTAATTTAACATATAATGTCTTATTTATGTATTTTTTAAGATCTTATTTCACCTAAAAATAAAAATCTACCCAAAAATAGTTTCATGTTCATATAGTCCACAGTTTATTCTGGCTAAAAAAAAAAAAAAAAAAAAAAAAAAAAAAAAAAAAATCCTTCAGTTTCTTTCTGGATCCAAATACCAGCGAATACCAGAGGACAGAAGATGCTTGAGTGGACTGTTTCATTGGAATCAGATGACGAGCTGAATGGCAGAAAACGGTGGAAAATTGAACGAACTCGTTCTGTGACCATTCAAGGTTCTAAAGACAAATCATTGTAGACTTTCCTTTAAGCGGAATAATTTGGACTTTTCACGAGGTACAACTTCCCTCTATATTTAAAAAAATCATTTATATGCTTTTTAAAGAAGAATTATATTAACTAATGTACAACCATTTCTTAGTTTCCAGGTATAGAAAGAAAAAAGGATATACAATAATCAATAATTAAATACGATAATCAAAACAAGGTTGTCACCCGATTGAATACACACAGCAGAATTACAAAATAATAGTCAAGTTAAAAGACAATAGTTATCCTTGCTTGTGTGTTTCTTTAAAGTACTCTTTACTAACAGAAAATAGCCAACAGGCTGTTTTTTATAGCTGAAAATTAGTAAAGAGAGAAAAATGACCACTAATTCGAACAGTCCACTCACCCGATCAAATTTCAGAACAAATGGTTAGTTAATTAAAAACGTGGTCTAGCTATAACTTTTGATTGGAGCAGTTTTGAGTTTTATAGAAAAAACTAATCAGTTGATATATTTGCTTATAAACCACCCTATTTCTAAAGTTAATACCTGTTTTTGAGGGATAGCGCCTTTTTTTAGTGATAGTGTCAGAAGCTGTCTTTAAATTCAAAATGTTGTTTTATCCAAAAAAAGTAAAGCAATTGCTGCTTGATACTCTGTATATGAGATGGCCTAAAGGAGGAATTCTCCGCCCATGCCCCCACCAGCATCCACCTCCCACCCTTCCAATTTGCACATACAGACGTGTTATACCTCTTTTGGCTGAAAACTAGTTTAGGAGATTCTTTAGGTACTAAGTTTTAAACTTGGATGGTACCAAGTTTCAAAATAACGAACATGTGTGAAAATCAGCAGAAAATGAGCGAACAGAGTATATATATATATATATATATATATATATATATATATATATATATATATATATATATATATATATATATATATATATATATATATATATATATATATATATATATATATATATATATATATATATATATATATATATATATATATATATATATATATATATATATATATATATATATATATATATATATATATATATATATATATATATATATATATAATTTTCCTGTTTGTTATGGCAAAATACAAACACTACCATTGATTAGCATTAAACTGGCTTTATAAATAAATAAAAAAATAAAAAAAGTGATTGGATGAGTAAAATTATGCAAGAACATACCCTAACATCTTGTTACTAAATAGGAATCGACAAGATTTGTATATATCATTGAAAAGCTAGAAATCTTAGCTATCCCAGGGAAAGGAGTTATAGATTATATAAGCTGCCCATTGCTTATATTTAAGGTTGATTATTGAGTAAAAAAGAGGGCATGTTTGATCCTGAGTCTCCAAAATACTAAAGATATTAAAGTGCAATTGTTGGGAAATGTTGAGGGGGTGTCATTCACACACCAGAACAATGAAAAACTAGTAAAATATTCATCATATTAACCAATATAAGAACCTTATTAAACAGACACCTAAACAAATTTATCAAAAAACTTTCCGAAATAGAAGTTTCTCAAAGAAAGGTAAAGAGCCATACTGAACTCACGAGCCGCAAAAAATAATTCGTACTATAGTTCAAACTCGAAACAACCGGAAATTACTAATAAAGTATAAATGAAACCCAAAACGAACAAAAATTAAAATTAACACTCTTAGAAAACATAAAAATAGCAGGTGCAAATATAAAGGAATAAATAAATTTTAATCAGCGTCAATATTTGTTATTTTTTTTTTTCAAAGACAGTTCATATGGAAGCGATGATCCAATAAAGTTTGGAGTAGGCGCATTCGATTGGAAATCAGAACTTCCAGTGCCCTTTTAGGAGTCAAAAGTGAGGACGGGTGGGGGGACGGTGTGGAAGGATTTCATTTAAGGAAGGGGGTAGTAGCCAAACTCTTGTTTGCAGTGATTTTCGTTCGTTTTAAGTGTGATTTGTATGTTCATTTTAAGTTTTAATCGTTTTAAGATCTATTTATTCATTTATATTATTACCTATTGTATATTTGTTGGCTATGATAGTTTATTTAACATCTGTTCGTTTTGGGTTTATTATTTTGCATTAAAATTTATTCTTTCATTTATTCTTTTATATTAAAAGATTTTTCTTCTTTTTCAACATGATTTGCATATTCAATTTAAGTTTTACTCGTTTTAATATTCACTTATTCATTTATATTAGTACTTATTGCACGTTTGTTTGCAATGATTGTTTATTTGATTTCCGTTTGTTTTAGATTTCGTTGATTTTCTTAATAGTAATAAATGGTTGTTTCGATTTTAAATTTTTATAGGTTTTCATTTCTGCTGATGTCAAGTTTAACAAAGTTTTTCTTTGAAAAACTTCTTTTGCGGAGATTTTTTTTAACTAATTTATCAAAAGGTTATAACAAGTAAATGTAAACACAAAGGTTATAACAAGTAAATGAATTTACAAAAGTAAATACAAAGACAAATCAGTAAGTTTCTACCAGTTAATTACTTTATGACTCCCTTGACTGACCATCATCAAGCGACAAGATAGATACTGTACGAAAAATTTGGTTTTTTCCCGCTTTTAGGGCTAAAATGAGAGAAAAATTGATATGGCTCAGATATTTTTTGGTGGATGAAAGATTGCAAAAGATTTTTTTTGTCGTCCATCCAGGGACAAACGAAACATGGTCGTCTCAAAGTGGGAAAGGAAGAGGTCTTAAGAAAACTCAGACTTCTTGAGCAGGAGTAAAGAGTGAAGCTTTGAACAGATTGGAGCGAAGGAGTTTTATGCTCAACTGTGTTGACCCAAGGCGGCTTGGCGGTGCAGTGAGTTATCAGCAGTAATAGTGTAAGATCTTTTGATAAAACAGGTAATTTGTTTCAAATTAATACTCCTTATAAAAGGGTGCTAAGGGATTACCTTAATTTTTGACCTATTTAAAAGACTGTGTCACCAAAAAGGTTGAAAAACAATTATCTAAACTACACATGCTCGGTCAGATAATCTTAATATGTCTGTTATTATTGTCTTATACTACTGTTTTTACTTAACTTGCATTGTTGGTATCAACCACATAGTCATTTGTTATGCTATGCTGCCTGTTGGTTTCCATCTTTTTGAACAAACTTTGGATTAACCAAACAGTTCGTGGTACCGATCTGTAAGTAAGGAGCAATGTAGGTCCTTACTCTAAGTAATACGGTTCAGCCCCATGAACTGTAAGTAAGGAGCAGTAAGTAATAGTAGCCGGAAATCTGAGAAACAGAGTCTCGATAACAATATAGATACATAAAAAGAATGTAATTTATATGCTAATTCAAAATATATAAAATTCCTCAAGTTTAATGTTACTCATCAAAAGTTAGGAACCTGAGAAAATTTACAATTTTTTGAAAAAGGTAGGAAACGCCACAAAAACTTCAGATGATCTTAATTAAAATAACTCCATCAGATTCAGCATATACAAGAACACTACTATAGAGGTTCAAGCTCCTATATACAAAACAGTAGAACTGTGCATCTTCCGCTAGAAGAAAGATTACGGATGCGCGTTTATTTGTTTTTCTAGCGTGATCGTATCAAACCAGTAAACCTAGAAGATTGAAAGAGATATAATTTGATGGGGGATCAAAAGTTCTAGTGCCCTTCTTAAGCGATCAAAACACTGGAGGGCAGCTAACCCCTCTTCCACGCCCCACTTTTCCTCATTTTTGTCCCATCAACATTTTTAGATAGTCATTTTATTCAGCATAGTCCATAGATCTAATAACTATGTCTTTCAAGATGGCTTGACCTCCCCCCCCTCCAAGGGCTGCAAGCTATGAACTCTGCCCCTTGTTCATATATATTATTGATTATTGCGAAGTATAAAGATATTTTTCGGGGGGATCTTCTGTGGGGGAGGGGTTTGTTCTGCGGCAAGAATTTTCTTTTTGAGGGGGGGAAGTTTTCAGGGATGCACTTTCCAGAGGCACTTTTACAAGGGGAGAAATTTGCCAGAATTCATATACAAAATTTACTTTTTTTTCCACGGAGGGAAATCTCCATGGCGGATTATCGCCAGGAATAATTCTCCGTGGGGAAATTTTCCGGGGGGGAAACTTTTCATCGGAGGGGGTCCCGAAAAAATTTTCACATAGAGGTAATTTCCAGCATGAACTGGAAATCGGACAGAAATTAAATTAAATCAAGCGTTTTTTTTTAATGAGGGCATACTTTAAAAAAAAATCTTTTTTTCGCATGCTGACCGATGGTCTGCATTGTGCAGGCATTGATTTTCTGATTCGCTGCCTTCAGCCGGGAGTGTCATGTGTGGTTGGGGGCAAATCATCCATCGCTCAACATGTTTTTCCCACAGGTTACTTCAGATAACCATTTACAGCTGAGTCAAATCCTGACTGAGCTTACAGAGTCACACCGTTGATCCCCGTTCCCAAAAAAAAATAACGAGCGACACCAGGTCTCCAACCCCTGACCTCAGGATTTTCAGTCTCGAGGACTAACCACTGAGCTAGGACGGCTCACAAATGAAAGTATGCTAAGGATAATTTTTCAGGCGGAATCGTAAGCATGAAACTTTCTGGGGGGAGTTTGCAGCGAGGATAGAATTGTACGGGTGTAATTTCCCGGGGAAAGCATTGTATACGCGGGGTATTTCTATGGAGGAATTTTTATTGGGGGGATTGTTCGCGGAGAAAGAGTCGGGTTTCCCGGCTTTATTAAAAAATTGGTCAGAAATTAAACCAAAAAATAACTTCTAAAACGAACAAAAATTATTCTGTATATGAGGGGGCAGCCTTCTCCTTAATACCCCGCTCTTTACGCTAAAGTTAAACATTTTGCTCAAATTCTTAAAGGTGACACCTAGAACGCAAGGACCGTTTAATTAGAATGCCTAACTTTTTTCAAAGTGCTTATAAACTTTAGCGTGAAAAGAGATTGAGGAAGAGGCAGCCTTCTCATGTACGGAAAAATTTCTGTTCGTTTTAACATTTAATGCTGCTCCTTACTTTTGGTTGAAAAAACTTTTTTATAATTTAATATCAATATTTAAAAAATTGTATAGAGCTTACAAAATTTATTGAACAGATTCTTATATTATTGTTAGTTTTCCACCATACCTTATAAAGATTACAAG
>NC_142796.1:20147905-20167905 GCF_049724085.1 Artemia sp. Qi Xiang Cuo | reverse complement strand
AAGAGGATCAAAAAATTCTATATTCTTCGCTGTTAGATAGATGCATAGTTAATGACTCATCTGCAGAGTCGATTAATTATTATTAACAGTTCTATTATTTTTGTCAGCAGTATTAATATATTCAAGGAAATCTGAGGGTATACAATATGATTCTCATTCGGACATATAACGATCCATGTTAAATACATCGATTATTTGATTGGTGTTCATGGTGCCAGGTCTAATAGAACACTACCGTCGGGGGTAATTTCCCCAGAGATTTCAAATTGATTGAGTGAGATTAATGTTACACTCTCTGTCAATGGTTTGTCAAAGGTACACTCTAATCGTACAGTACCCGTTCGGACGATACTCATATCTTGAGTACCAGACAAGTCCAAAACAATGATACCATGACTTTTTTGCGAACATTGAATCGGTAATACTATTTTCATATAGTTGAGAATCTCGATCTAGGGATTGCATTGTCAATTCATATAGGGTCCTATAAGATTTATCAAAGGACAAATTGTATAGAGGAATTCCATTTACTTTACATACAAGAGAGGAAAGTCCAAATAATTCAAATTCATGTGGCCAACTTGTCCACGATCCTATGGCACTTGCAATTTTTACAAAAGCCAAGGCAAGTTTCGAAGGAATTTCACCATTGATAAATGAAGAATCGGTGTAGGTACTTGATCCAGTGGCAATATGACGTTGATTGGTGATTGTGTGAGGAACGAGCAGTTTGATATTATTTCAAGAAGCTCTTAGTTTTTCAATTTGCAAAGCAACAGAACTCATAACCTGTTGTTTTCGTACGTGAAGTATTGCCGAGGTGAGATTTACATTAGCATCGGGTGCTGCATCAAGTGTTTTTCTCAGTATGAAATTGGACGGTACAAGTTGTAACGTTATATCAATTTTAACATTGGGGAGCATCCATTGGGATATATTGAATATTTCATGATTGGGTCTACCAACTAAATGATACTCCTTTCTCACTGCCCAAGTGAGTTCACCGTCAGTATCAACATTTGATCTACAGTCATAGCCCATTGGCAGACCTCTCAATTTCTTATATGCTATTGGAGTCATCAACATAAATTGTATGTAACTAGTATAGTTTGATATATTGTTGCTAGTGCTCACCAATGTTCCATTTATGTAGACGCATATTTGTTTAAATAAATTGTGTAGTATACCATTTTCATAGGATAATCCCTCGACGTTGGAAGGAGGTAAATTGTCAGACTTTTTCCTCGCCACAACTTTTAAATCAATAAATGTGGATGATAAATCTATGAAGTAGTCTTCATTCCAATAAATGTGAAAATGTATGTTTTCAGAGAGGGGTTGCTGTGGATAGAATTGCTCATAGTATCCATGTTTTACACTGACATCCACACTTTCTGCATTGAAAAGATTTAGAGATTTGGTGACAGTGGGATGAGATTCCTTGTGGGGTAGATATGCTATCTAGGAAAAAAATCCCTTTTCGATCTAATAATTTTTCTTCTTGGTTTCTTATTCTTACTTTTATTTGACAAGAGTGATGATGATTATGTCTTTCGCTTCTGACCTGAGTAGAGACTGATGAGTGTAGAGATTTTTCTCCTCCTTTTAAAACCTTTTCCACTTTGTCGTCATTTCAATCGCCCGCCAAGGGATCGTGCGCTGGACCTGAGATTTTGTGAAAAACTTTCTTTTAAATCTTTACCATTCCCCCGATCGTGTAGCGTAGAGGAGGCAAAATCTGCAGCAACCGGCGCAATATATTTCTTAGTAGTATTGCAGAGCAAAACAGATTAGCAAACCAACTGCCAAGACCGTATCCCGACATTAACGAACGGCGTTTATAATAGTCCATTCCATGACCCAATTGTCGTGGTTGGAGAGCAGTAGCATAGCAGTCAATATCAGGACGTACAAATATATTTTTTCTATTAGCCATTTTGTTGTTGCTGAATGGGTCGAAAATGACAAGTAATCATGGCCAAACCTTTTGTTATTGCTAGAGGATCACCTAATTCACTTCTTAGTGTTAACTGACAGAGTTGCAAATACGAAGTGTTTACAGGAACATACTGAAGATGCTTCATATTATAGTGATGAACAGGTTCATGGGTGGTTTTTGTTCAAGAATACGTAGGAGGGGGACATTTGAATTACCAACTCTCGATGTTTCCACAAAGGATGAATAAAGAAATATGCAAGAGTCCGAGGCGATACCAGGTGGATAATCAGCAAAAATAACTTGATCCATCCCACTGACAGTTCCAGCGTTTTCCCCTTTGATCATATTCTGTTTAAAGCGAAGAACATCTCCCAGATTATCATTGAGATGAGTCAAATCAGTGTCAACGGGTGAGCTAATGTAAATCCTATCGTGTTCCATTGAATAATTAAAATGGAATGTAACATTCCTATGATATGAGATTTTTGCACGACACAAATCCGTCATAGTACCTTATTCTTTATATCTCAATATGAGATGGGGATATTCACTAGATTTCAATGTTTCAACCCATACATACTCGACAAACAGTGACCAATCGAATGGTATAACTTTATCCTCTACACGCGATCTTTTCTCAGAATATCATATGTATCTTTGAGAATGCAGTCGACAAGAGCAACATCATATTTTCCATCATCGAATTTCATGGCGGGGGAGAGTTTCGTCCACAAATCACTTGTTTTATTCAAATTATTGTAGAGAGGATCGAAGACATTGGACATAAACGTTACATAAAAATCATTGGGCATTGTATATGTCCTCGGGGGATATCCACGAATCAAAATCAGAGTTTTATCCTAGCCAACGAACAAGCAACTGTTTCATGCCCCTGTGAGTACAAGTCTGTAATGTATTTTCAATCTGATAGATCCCGGTATTTTTAACTTTTTGTAATTCATAATCATAAAAGCCGCCAAGAATCTCATCATCTTTCATGTCACGTAGACGAAACGTTATGAGTGTAGGGTCCAAGAGGTTGGAGACTTTTAAAAGTTCAGTGGACCATAAGTAATTACCGTTTTCAAAAACATTAGTAGTTCGATTGATTCGAACAGTATCACCAACATTGAATTTCTTCTTTTTCTTCTCATTACCACCACCACCATTGAAATATTGTTTAAGAAAAATGTCAAGTGTATTGACATCATGACGAACTTCTTTTGGTGTTGAGTTGGACAAGGATCGATGTGGAGGTTGATAATAAATCAACATGATTTTATCCAAATCACGAATAAAAGCAGCAGTATTTTTCAAAGTACAATATCTAGAAATTAAAAGTCGAATAGTTCTTATCAGCCGTTCGGCCAATGCTGCCTTTATTGGACTATAACTATGATAGAGGGTTGTATTGTATTTCAATAGAATCTTCTTTACATGAAGATTAACAAATGCACTACCCCGATCCGTTTGAATCTTTTTATGGCAATCCTGTTCAAGGATGATTTCAAGAGCTTTAGCAATTTCATCGCCGCTCTTTGACTGCAGTGGAATGGCATAAGCATAGCAACTAAAACACTGATTGCAAGTAGAATTTACTTGTATGGGTGATTTCGACGCCGTTGAATCTCATCCAGAGTCATAAGATCTGCTTGTAGTATTTGTAATGGGAAAAAGGCTTTAGTTTTTCGATAGTGATTACCGCGATTCATTAGTGTAACTCGATTCATTCTGTAGATACTCTGCCACCCGATTCTTTTCAAGTCCAGTGACTTGAGCAAGTGTGGTGGGTGAACTTAAACTTCCCACTGCACCAATATTCTCATAGACATGTTTCAATGCTTCAACCATTTTGAACGTAAACACGTAGTGAAGTGTCCACTGCCCATTTGCATACTAGAAGGTGATGGTGAGGGAGATGCAGTGATATTAAGACGTCTGCGCTTGAGTCCCCCACTCATGACTCTTGTGAAAATATTTCCACTTGGCGCGCTAGTATTTTCCGAAAATGATTTAAAAACATATTTTGATATTTGAATAAATTCCTTTATTCGTTTTAAAACATATTCATTTGCAATATGGCTTTTAAGAAAGTTTTATGAGTTTACAAATGTGTGCGGGGGGCTTTCAAAGGGTACAATTCTCTTATGATTCGTGACCAAATCTGATAATAAATCAAGCTGAATATAAGTCTTGTCATGGATTACAACTTGATTTCCATTAGCATCAATTTGAACATGTTCACTGTCATTGAGATATGTTCAGAGCCTTTTACACTGTTCACGATAGGAATGTGGCATTAGATCTGCAGCACTTGTCATAACTTTAGACAAATCTTCTTCTTCTTCTTTTGGTATTATTGTTGTTGGTTATGATGATGATGATGGAGTCATTTCCTTATTGTGATCAATGACATTTGATTTGAGCGGTCTCTCACGATAGGGTTTATGCTCGTCGACTCGGTGAAGTGCATTTTGAAGCAGAATTAATTTTTCATCGTCGGCAATTGTCTCATTGTTAATGAATTTATTGAGATTGTCCTCGAAATGTTACTTTGGCGAAAGGGCGAGTTCAATTGGGGTCAATTTATAGGGTTTGGCCCTTCTCTAGAGAAAACTGTTTACAAGTCCTGCAATGATTGGCAGTAAAAGTGTAAAGAAGTCACCGCCCGCTCGAAAAAGTCGTTTTCTTTTAAAATTGTTTCCTATATTTTTGCTTGCCGCTGATGCTAGGGAGCGTACAAGGGAACGATGTTGCTTGGTCTGTTGCTTAACACCTTCTGGCAGTTGAACATTGCCTTCAGTTATATTTAAACAAAGTTCAGATACGAGATTAATGAATTCTCTGTCGACACCATGTTTGAGTATGATAGATAGAATAATATATTGGGTGGTGAGACTAAACAAAGGTATCATCACATTAGTAGTGTGCTATTAATGCTTTTTAGCACTGCTATAGGGGGTATACTAGGAGCCATATGGAGTGACCAACCCCTCAAGATGTTTTTTTCTTCGATGTATTTCTTCGAGGCATTCTCCAAGACGCAGGTGCTATGGTTGTTACTTCATAGTTTTAGCATGTGTTATTGTTTACCTGTGCTAATTTAAATAAGGATGATGTTGGGGTCAACAAATATTAGCTTGCCCTCCTTAATGGGCATTTCCCAAGACGCTAGTCAACTGCGGAACCTCTGCATGTGAAAATAGATTAGTACCCCCCTCAAGACGTTAGTCTAATGTTTACTTATATAGGTGACATAGTTTTGTGAGTCAAAGAAACTTGTTATGATAGGGCTTCCGCAAGACTTGTTTTGGTCCAAGAAGTCTTTATAATCCTAAAATAATGGGTTTTGAGAGTCAACGATAGTTGATTTACTTTAGATTACGTAAGACATGTTTTGGTCGAAGAAGCCTTTATAGCCCGACAACAAAGGGTTTCCCGTAACGTGTCTTACGCAAGAGTTTGTTGATTCTCTTACCGGATAGTGAACCGGGTAGTTCTTTTTTCCTCAGGGTATATAGTGTGCATACAAGCGTTGAGAGGCAACAGTTCAGTTTTCAAGATGAATAGTGAAAGAAGACATTTTTAAAAGGATATGATCTGAGCATACCTCTAGGCAAGAATTTAATATTCAAGTGCACCAAGGGCTGGGGGTGACCCCCCCCCCAAAAAAAAATGTGAATATACTTGAATTAAAGATGATAGGATATTTTTTTAAGAAAATAACAACTTTAACCTCTTCCCCTATTTTAATGGATGGTTCTCAAGGGGGATAGAATAATCACATCTCAACATGTCAAAATATACTTTGCCATAAAAATTACGTTACTGCAACGTCATATGCCAGATACATCTAACAAATGAATCAAGAGGTATTTGAGTTAAACCTTGATTATGGTGAAAACCAACGCGATGTCAAAACCTTCTAATTGAACTAAAGGGTGGCTTTCAAACATCCTGTTCTAATGCAAGGGTATTTGGCAAAACAAAATTGAGCATGGATTTTCAGTTAGAGTAAATATGTAATGAAAAAGTGTCTTATATATGCGTTAAATGTGTAGGGTGGAGAGTGTTTTTTAATGGTAAATATAGATAGTCAAACAGGCGTCTCTTGAAATATAACCATGATTTTTAATATTGTGTAAGGCCCCCTAAGGAGGAAGGCGCCTTAAAGCTTAAATCCCTCTTTGAGCAAATCGGTTACGAAACATGAAGTGGGAGGGTAGTAAAGGGGATGAGTTATTAGAGGCTAATTGAAGAAGAACACAACACTTATTGAAACTATTATTTTTAAGGGTCAATTATTTGAAAACTAAAAGATTTTAATTTTTATTTCAGGAAATCCCGAGTCAAGAAGGGGTTCTTCTCCCTAAGAAACCGAGGGTATATGCAAAGGCAATCATGGAAGGTGAAAATATGAAGCCTTCAAGACATGGTCCCAGCATGTCAAGCACGGAGTCTTGGTCTACACTAGTCACCGTGCAAACTGTCAATCTACATTTAATTGGTTCTTCTCGGTGTTCTTGATTCTTGTGGTGGATTTCTATCTTTTTTTGTTGGTGATTTGACAAGTGAAATCCCGCTGCTCGAAATAAGAATTGTTTTCACTAAAGCAAAACTGACTTTCTCATCTTTGGACGGGTTCTAGGCGTTTACTCCCCGGAAAATACCCCACGGAAAATGCCCTCCCCGTGGAAAATAAGGTTTTCCAGATCTAAGGATTTTATTTGAGTTATATTTTTTAAGTTTCGTTGAGAAGTGCTAAGTGAAGAGAAAAAGAGGAATTAACACACCATAAGTATCTTCAAAACTTAGACAAAAAACCACGAATCTCTTTTTGTTGAAAAGACTTCCATATGAACATACGCAATTTTCGGCTGTAGCGGGGCAAAATTAAAAAAAGAAGAAGAAAAAAAAAATGTTGGTGGAAAATCATCGAAATTAAGCTAAAAACATAATTGCACCAAAAAGTTTAAGAAGGTTTAGATTTTCTTTGAAAGGATCATTGGCTTTGGGAACCAACAAATTATTAGTGTTTAAGTTCTTACGGACGAAAGCGTTGTCAAATGTCAAATTCTTCTCGTTGTTAAAATGAGTTTGTTTTTCTTATCTTCTAAGCGTAAAACTACCACAAATCACAATCAATAAATAAATTGAACCCAAAACAAACAGAAATTACAATATATAAACTACCAAAATGAACAGAAATTACAACAGATAACCTAGTCAAAGTCAAAACGAGCAAAAATGAAAAGGACTTGGGCTGACAACCCCATGTATTCTCAAGACCAAAACATAATTTGCACTTTAATAAAACAAACAACCAAATAACCGTGTATTGTCAGTTTAATATACATATCCTGATATTTATTCCTTATAGTCTTAATACTTCTTTATTTATTAAAGTCAAAAAAGTTAAATATTCAAAATGTATTTTGTTTTCAGTAAAGTGCAAATTATGATCTGGTATTGAGAAGGCGTGGGTTGTCAGCCCTACTCATGGTAATTTTTGCTTGTTTTGAGTTTGACTCGGTTATTTATTGTAATTTCCGCTCGTTTTGGGTCTTATTTATTTATTGATGTTAATTTGTGGTAATTTTAGGCTTGGAAAATTATTTGAAATTATTTCTAATAATTTTCTGCTTAATAAAGCTCTTTACTATTCTTTGACAGACTTATTTTGGAATTTTTTTAACTAGTTTATTGATATTGAAGAATTAGGACAAAAAGTCAAAATTTTAGCGTAAAAAGCAAGGTCTTGAGGAGGGGGCAACCCCTTTCATATAAGTAATAATTTCTGTTCGTGTAGGTTTTGATCTTGCTCCTTACATTCAGATGAAAAAACTTGTTTTTTATTTAATTTCTGATCGTTTTTCAATAATACCGGCTCCCCCTCCATGAAAAATTCCTCCATGAAATTTATTTTCACGTAAAATACCCTCCCCCCCCCCGGCAGAAAAATGCTCCCCATATAATTCCATTCTAGCTGAAAATTCAACCCGGAAAATTTCTTGAGAATGAGCTCGGGTGAAAAATTCTTCTTAGCACACTTCCATTTGAAAAGGACTTTAATTTCTGTTTGTTTTCAAAATCATGCCGGTAATCCCCTCCTCCATGGAAATGTTTTCCTGCAAAAATTAAGAAAAAGGGTATTTTCCGGCAAAGGTTTTCCGAGAGGGGGGGTACAAAAGAAGCTTACAAAATGTGAAGTTGATTTCTTCTCTCTTATGATTTCTGGGAGTATTTCTGGTCTACGCTGTTACTATGAAAGTAAAGAGTAACATTAAACCCCAAAATGAGCAGAATTTATTCCGTATAGGACGGGGACTACCCCTTCCTCATCCATACCTCTACCTCATGGTCGCAGAAACTTCTGAGTGGTCTCATTAGAAAAATATTTGAGAATTTTTGTCCTTTTTTTAAGGTCGAAGGGAATTGGAGACCAACCAGCCGCGTCGGGGTGGTATTTTCTGGGGGAATATTTTCCGAAGGGAGATTTTCTTAGGGAATATTCCCGCGGAGTAGAGAGGACCCTATAACTCCCACGCCCACACCATATATGGGCATAGAGTCCCTAGGGAGATGGTTTTTCTCACTGAGAATGAAAAACAGGATTTATTTCACTTGAAAAAACAGGATTTTTCTCAAATTTATGGATGTTTCATGGACGGTTATGAGTATTAGTTAAATTATTTGTTGTTTTCTTGTATGTCAATAGCAATTTATACATGTTTTTATGGTTTTGTCACTGAGAATAAAAAAACAGGATTTTTCTCACTTTGATGGATGTTTCTTGGATGTCAACAACAATTGATGGATGTTTCTTGGATGTCAACAGCAATTTATGGATGTTTTTATGGTTTTTGTCACTGAGAATGAAAAAACAGGATTTTTCTCACTTTGATTGATGTTTCCTGGATTTCAATAACAATTGAAGGATGTTTAATGGTTGTCAACATCAATTTATGCATGTTTTGATGGTTTTTGTCACTGAGAATGAAAAAACAGGATTTTTCTCACTTTGATGTATTTCCAAGGAGAATTGTCTCCGGGCGAAGTTTATTAATGTCTTTGGAGTTCGTCCAGGAGAATTGTTTCCGGGCGAAGTTTATTAATGTCTTTGGTGTTCGTCCAGGAGAATTTTTTCCGGGCGAAGTTTGCAAATGCGCATTAACGGTGAGGAAGAGATACTTTGATCTTAGAGATGAAGGGAATAACGCGGGAAAGGGTTTCCTAGGAATTTCAAATGTGACAGTGCCAGGATGCCAAAACAAAGAGAGCTCACAGAAACTACGTTTAGGGATTACTTAGGCGAAACTGTTTAGAAATTTTAGCGAATTAATTGGGCAAACCAGCTAGAGACATTTTAGAAGATAATTGAGAATATGATTTTGGGTGAATTCTGTGGTCTTTATAATACATAAGTTCTATTTTAATACTTTTGTGAGGTTCTCTACCCCAGCCCCAAAGGGTTCCGATCCCCTAACCCCAACCCCCAAGGAAGCCCTCAGCTCCCAAAGATCACCTCGGCTCCCAAAGGACCACCCGGCTCCCCAAGGGCCCCCCAGACCCCCAAAGGCCCCCTGGGCCCCCAAAATGCCCCCACCCCATTTTTTTAATACTTTTTTTGTGCACTTGGGACGCACAAGGGCCCCCATATTTCAAAAGGCTTTATTATATCTTTTCAGGACAAGTTCCTTTCTTAATTTCATTCCTAAACCCATTTTACAAGTTGAAGTACCCATCCTTTTCACCCACAACTTTACTTTACAGCTTTTTGAATGCCCCAACACCAAGCAGTACTTTTCAAAAGGCATTTCAGAACAAGTTCCTTTCTTAATGACCCTCCTAAGCCCATTTTACAAGTTGAAGTACCCATCCTTTTTCCCACAACTTTATTTTACGACTTTTTTGCACACCCAAAGATCAAGCAATACTTTTCAAAGGGCTTTATTATATCTTTTCAGAACAAGTTCTTTTCTTAATATCCTTCTTAAACCAATTTTACAAATTCTACATTTTTCCTTAGTAGATAGAAAAAGCTATATCATAGTTGTGAATATTTTCTCGAAAGATAAGCAGTTCTATTTCAATTTTAAATTTTCTCAATGAAGTGAAGAAAAGTTCAAGTTCTCTTCGGAATTTTCTCAATGAAAAAGAAATTAGTTATTGATCATTTCTATTTTTCCAAATAATATACAAATTTATCCACTTCAGCTCAGATTTTTCTCAAAGGGATGAAAAATTTTAAATACTCTTCCAAATTTTTCATGGAAGATAGAACCTAATCTAACCTAACTTAATCTAGCCTAACCTAACCATACTCGCCGGAAAGGGTTAGGTTAACTTATCATGAGCGCTCATGATAAGTTAACCTAACCTAACCTAACTTAAACATGTAGAAATGTTTCTATTTATTTATTGATATTTATTTATACCTAATCTAACCTATTGTTTTGGAGGTTAGATGAACGAGTTTGAACAATTGTCTTTAATAATAGAACGATTCACTAATTTTCTAATTTAAAAATTTGAGGGGTAAATCCATAAGACAAAGGAGCTAAAATTTAATTTAAAATTAGAACAGAACTTTAAATTTTTCATCTCTTGGAGAAAAAAAACAGAACTGAAGTGAAATTTTTTTATTTTCTTGGAAAAATTAGAAGAGAACTTGAACATTTTGCACTTCATTGAGAAAATTTAGAATTAAATGGAAATTTTCATCTTCATGGTGAATATTCACGATCAATTTATAACTTTTTCTATCTTCTATGAAAAACTAGGAACAGAACTTTAAATTTTTTCATCTCTTTGAGAAAAATCGGAACTGTATTTAAGAAACTTTAGAATTAAACTGAATTTTTTTATCTTCACTGGAAAATAATCACAATCATAGTATAACTTTTCCTATCTTCTACGGAAAAATTTGGAACTGAACTTTAAATTTTTTATGTCTTTCCGAAATTAAGAACTGAAGTGGAAACATTTTTCATTTTAATTGGTAAAATTCAAAATTGAGCTAATTTTTTTCTCTTCTTTAAGAAAATTCAGAAGAGAACTTGAACATTTTGCACTTCTTCGAGAAAACTCAGAATTAAAGTGGAGCTCCTTATCTTCATTTCGAATATTCGAAATCAATGTATAACTTTTTCTATCTTCTATGAAAAATTTGGAACAGAACTTTAAATTTTTCATCTCTTTGAAAAAAATCAGAACTGAATTTAAGAAAATTAGAATTAAAGTGAAACTTTTTATCTTCACTGGAAAATAATCACAATCATAGTATAACTCTTCCTATCTTCTACAGAAAAATTTAGAATTGAACTTTAAATTTTTAATGTCTTTGAGAAATCAAGAACTGAAGTGGAAGGTTTTTTCATTTTCATTGGTAAAATTCAGAATTGAGCTAACTTTTTTCTCTTCTTTAAGAAAATTCAGAAGAGAACTTGAAAATTTTGCACTTCTTCGAGAAAACTCAGAATTAAAGTGGAGCTCCTTATCTTCATTTCGAATATTCACCATCAATGTATAACTTTTTCTATCTTCTATGAAAAATTTGGAACAGAACTTTAAATTTTTCATCTCTTTGAGAAAAATCAGAACTGAATTTAAGAAAAATTAGAAATAAAGTGAAACTTTTGATCTTCATGGAAAATAATCACAATCATAGTATTACTTTTTCTATCTTCCATCTAAAATTTAGAATAGAACTTTAAATTTCTTTATGTCTTTGTGAAATAAAGAACTGAAGTGGAAATTTTTTATTTTCCCTAGAAAAATAGAGTTAATCAATAACTTATTTCTTTCCATAGAGAAAATTCAGAAGAGAAGTTGAACTTTTCTTCACTTCGTTGAGAAAATTTTAAATTGAACTAGAACTTTTTATCTTCCGTGAAAATATTCTCAAGTATGGTATTACTTTTTCTATCTTCCACCAAAAATTTAGAATTGAAGTTTAAATTTCTTTATGTCATTGTGAAATAGAGAACTGAAGTGGAAAATTTTTGTTTTCTCTGGAGAAATTAGAATTGAATTGTGTTCTGTGGTAAAATTCAGAAGAGAAATTGAACCTTTTTATCTTCTGTGAAAAATTTGAAACAGTATTTTAAATTTTTCATCTCTTCGAGACAGATCTGAACTAAAGTGGAAAATGTTTATATTGTTTGGAAAAATAGAAATGATCAATAGCTAATTTCTATTTCATTGAAAAAATTCAGAATAGAAATTGAAATTTTCTTTACTTCTTTGAGAAAATTGAAGATTGAGCTAGAACGTTGTATTTTCTGGAAGAGTATTTACAACTATAATCTAGCTTTTTCTATTTGCTACGGAAAAATTTAGAATAGTATTTAAAATTTCTCTATGTCTTTGGTGAGCTTAAAACTGAAGTGGAAGATTTTTATTTTCTCTTGAGAAATTAGAATTGAAATGTCTTCTTTGGTAAAATTCAGAAGAGAACTTGATCTTTTCTTTACTTCGTTGAGAAAATTTTAAATTGAACTAGAACTTTTTATCTTCCGGGAAAATATTCACGAGTATGGTATTACTTTTTCTATCTTCCAATGAAAAATTTAGAATTGAACTTTAAATTTCTTTATCTCTTTGTGAAATAAAAAACTGAACTGGAAGATTTTTATTTTTTCCGGAGAAATTAAAATTGAATTGTGTTCTTTGGTATGATTAAGAAGAGAACTTGAACTTTTTTATCTTCTGTTTAAAATTTGGAACAGTATTTTAAATTTTTCATCTCTTCGTGACAGATCTGAACTGAAGTGGAAAATTTTTATATTATTTGGAAAAATAGAAATGATCAATAACTTATTTCTTTTTCATAGAGAAAATTCAGAAGAGAACTTGAACTTTTCTTCACTTTGTTGAGAAAATTTAAAATTGAACTAGAACTTTTTATCTTCCGTGAAAATATTCACAAGTATGGTATTACATTTTCTATCTTCCACCGAAAATTTTAGAACTGAACTTTAAATTTCTTTATGTCTTTGTGAAATAGAGAACTGAAGTGGAAGATTTTTGTTTTCGCTGGAGAAATTAGAATTGAATGTGTTCTTTGGTACAATTCAGAAGAGAACTTGAACTTTTCTATCTTCTGTGAAAAATTTGGAACAGTATTTTAAATTTTTCATCTCTTCGAGACAGATCTGAGCTAAAGAGGAAAACTTTTATATTATTTGGAAAAATAGAAATGATCAATAACTAATTTCTTTTTCATTGAGAAAATTCAGAATAGAACTTGAACTTTTCTTCACTTCTTTGAGAAAATTAAAAATTGAACTAGAACTTTTTATCTTCCGGAAAAAATATTCACAACTATGGTATAGTTTTTTCTATTTACAACGGAAAAATTTAGAATAGAACTTTAAATTTCTTTATGTCTTTGGGGAACTTAAAACTGAAGTGGAACATTTTTATTTTCTCTGGAGAAATTAGAATTGAAGTGTGTTCTTTGGTAAAATTCAGAAGAGAACTTGAACATTTCTTCACTTCATTGAGAAAATTTAAAATTGAACTAGAACTTTTTATCTTCCGGGAAAATATTCAAATGTATGGTATTACTTTCTCTATCTTCCACCGAAAAATTTAGAATTGAACTTTAAATTTCTTTATGTCTTTGTGAAATAAAGAACTGAAGTGGAAGATTCTTATTTTCTCTGGAGAAATTAGAATTGAATTGTCTTCTTTGGTAAAATTCAGAAGAGAACTTGAACTTTTTTATCTTCTGTGTTAAATTTGGAACAGTATATTAAATTTTTCATCTCTTCGAGACAGATCTGAACTAAAGTGGAAAATTTTTATATTATTTTGAAAAATAGAAATGATCAATAACTAATATCTTTTTCATTGAGAAAATTCAGAATAGAACTTGAACTTTCCTGGACTTCGTTGAGAAAATTGAAAATTGAACTAGAAATTTCTGTCTTCCGGGAAAATATTCACAACTATGGTATAGCTTATTCTATCTACTACAGATTAATTTAGAATAGAACTTTAAATTTCTTTATGTCTTTCTGAAATAAAGAACTGAAGTGGAAGATTTTATTTTCTCTGTAGAAATTAGAATTGAAGTGTGTTTTTTGGTAAAATTCAGAAGAGAACTTGAACTTTTCTATCTTCCATGAAAAATTTGGAAGAGTATTTAAAATTTTTCATCCCTTGGAAAAAAATCTGAGCTGAAGTGGATAATTTTTATATTATTTGGAAAAATAGAAATGATCAATAACTAATTTCTTTTTCATTGAGAAAATTCAGAAGAGAACTTGAACTTTTCTTCACTTCATTGAGAAAATTTAAAATTGAAATAGAACTGCTTATCTAGCGAGAAAATATTCACAACTATGATATAGCTTTTTCTATCTACTAAGGAAAAATTTAGATTTTGTAAAATTGGTTTAAGAAGGGTATTAAGAAAAGAACTTGTTCTGAAATGATATCATAAAGCCCTTTGAAAAGCATTGCTTGATCTTGGGGTGTGCAAAAAAGTCGTAAAGTAAATTTTTGGGGAAAAGGATGGGTACTTCAACTTGTAAAATGGGGTTAGGAGGGACATTGAGAAAGGAACTTGTTCTGAAATGCCTTTTGAAAAGTACTGCTTGGTGTTGGTGCATTCAAAAAGCTGTAAAGTAAAGTTGTGGGTGAAAAGGATGGGTACTTCAACTTGTAAAATGGGTTTAGGAATGACATTAAGAAAGGAACTTATTCTGAAAAGATATAATAAAGCCTTTTGAAATGTGGGGGCCCTTCTGTGTCTCAAGTGCACTAAAAAAGTTTTAAACAATGGGAAAGGGGCTCTTTGGGGACCCGGGGGGCCTTTGGAGGTCCGGGGGCCCTGGGGAGCTGGTTGGTTCTTTGGGAGCCCGGGGGACCTTTGGTGGCCGGGGGGTTCCTTCTGGGTTGGGGTAGGGGGATCGGAGCCCTTTGGGGCTGGGGTAGAGGACCTCACGACACTGTTCAAATAGAACTTGTGTACTATAACGACGACAGAGTTTCACCCCATATCATATTCTAAATCATCTTCTAAAATGTCTCTAACTGGTTCGACCAAATAATTCCCTAAAATATCTAAAACGGTTTAGCCCAAATAATCCCTAAACGTAATTTCTGCGTGTTCCTTTTGTTTTGGCATCCCTGCGTTGTCACATTTGAAATTCCTAGGAAACCCTTTCCCGCGTTAATCTCTTCATCTCTAAGATCAAAATATCTCTTCCCCACCGTTAATGCGTATTTGCAAACTTCGCCCGGGAACAATTCTCCTGGACGAACACATAAGACATTAATAAATTTCGCCCGGAAACAATTCTCCTGGACGAACTCCAAAGACATTAATAAACTTCGCCCGGAGATAATTCTCCTTGAAAATACATCAAAGTGAGAAAAATCCTGTTTTTTCATTCTCAGTGACAAAAACCATAAAAACATGCATAAATTGCTGTTGACAACCATGAAACATCCTTCAATTGTTTTTGACATCCAAGAAACATCCATAAAAATGAGAAAAATCCTGTTTTTTTTATTCTCACTGAAAAAAACAATAAAACATCCATAAATTGCTGTTGACATCCATGAAAAACAACAAATAAATTGACTAACACTCATAACCACCCATGAAACATCCATCAAAGTGAGAAAAATCCTGTTTTTTCAAGTGAGAAAAATCCTGTTTTTTCATTCTCAGTGAGAAAAACCATCTCCCTAGGGACTCTATGCCCATATATGGTGTGGGCGTGGGAGTTATAGGGTCCTATCTACTCCTCGGGGGTATATTCCACGGGGATATTTTTTTAGCGGTGGTTATTTTCCGGGCGTTATTTCTTATGGGGGGTGTTTTCCGGGGGTATATTTTCCAGAGAAGTATTTTCTTGGGTAAATTTTCTGCGGGAGGGTTTTTTCAACGGGGAGTATATTCCGGGAGGAGGGTATTTTTCAGGGGTATATTCTGCGGTAGGGGGTATTCTTAGGGGGCATTTTCCTTAAGGGGGAGGGGTAAACGCCGGTCACCCTTTGAAAGGCATAGGGGGCGTCAGACGTAATCATAATAGTGGTAGTTTCTGTTCGTTTCAAGTTTGAATCGATTGTTTTTCGCAATTTATGTGCAATTTATGCACATTTATCCATCGAAAGTAATTTATGTTGGTTTTTTCACTTGAATTATTATTTTACTTTAATTCTGCTTGTCTTAGGGTTAATATAGCTTTCTTTTTCCTTGAGAACTTTTTTGTGGAAAAACTTATAGTAAATTAATTTAAAAAATAAGGATGGCGTAATGAAAAATATAATAAATGGAAACAAGCAATGGAAATTAATGCTTTATTTTTTTTAAATACAATATTTGTTTTAGTCTTTATAGAAACTGGTTGTATCATTTTGACTTTCTTCAAAATGATATCTACGGGCTACATAATAAAAACAGAATCGGTTGATCAGTTTGTCTAATATACTTTTTCATTAGCTTATGAGATTCTCAAGATAGTTAGAAGTATTAATTTTTCCAAGTAATTTTTTTACATCCTTTTTCCAGAAGCAAAAATAGTTGGATTCACAAGATTTTGATACTAAAGTTGTGTTATTCTAATCTTAAAGGGCAGACAGAAAAGTACCTGTTGTACAACTGCTTATTAATATCAGTAAAAACGCTCAAGATTTTCTAATTGTTTCTTTTTTGATCTCTTGTAGAATTGCTGCTGCATACCCTATCGTACTTTAGATCACCGCAGTCCAAATGCTTATAAAATCTTAGCACCATTGAATAAAATCTAAGACTTTACATTGGATTGCTTAATTTAGACCTTAGATCCTCCAGATCCAGGAATGGTACCGAGTGCGCTTAGAAAACCTTGCCATAACTCTCAGACCTGAGCTGCAGTCATAACTTCCTCACATTGTGGTTGAAGAAAGAGCTCCGCAGTTGTAAGGTAGTGATCACACTTCCGCCTTAGCATATGCCTTGGTCTGCATCTTTTGATCATCTCCTCAGGGGGGCCACTCCCATACTGTATTTAGGAGTGATTCCTTTGGAATACGAATAACTCGGCCAAAGTATTTCCACCTCCCACGTTTCAGGTCAATAACAAATAGCTGACCTGTTCACAAATGAACGTCTGTTCTGATATATTTCGTGTTCTTCTAAGTATAGTTTTCAAGCGCTAAGGTACATTTCTCTAGTTGGTCATTTAGCTTGCATCTTTCAACAGAATAAGGGAGGATGAACATCACCCTGTTATTCAGGAGGCGAACATTCAAGCACCAGAGTATTTCCTAACGCACCAAACTGGCTATCAATCTGTAAAAACTCATTGTTGCCTATCAAGTCCTACTTCCTCTGCTTTTTGGCCATTGTTTTGAGTGGCAGCCGTAGTCATGATTTCGTATCTTCCAAAATAACAGCATCATGAGTGGAATCTGAATCACAAGTACATCGGCTGCAAACCTTCACTACAGAGCTTGAAGACTATTGAAAAATATAATCCATTACCACTACAAAGAGGAACGGGGGTGAAAGACACCCCTGTATGATGTCAGACATTATCCTGAAGAAATGTGTGTTCCCATTTTCTGTGTGTATGTAGTATTCAAAATCTTATTAGAGTAGCCTACTAATATCATTTTGACTAGTTTATCAGATACTTTCATAAAGTGCCTGGGTCAACCGGGCTTTTTCAAAATCAAGAAAGAGTAAATATTGCGTTTTTTTTAAGTCTCTAGACTCTTCCCCATCAGTCTCAGATAGAAAGTAACATCAGAGGAAGACCTTCTAGGTGTATTGCTAACGATCATAAATTTTTCGTTCGTTTTCAACTCCTTTAGTCAAGGATAGTATTTTGCCCGCAAACAGTTTTCAATTTAAGCTATATCAAGTCAGTGTTGCCAACACTTTGAAATAAACTGTAACGGTTTTTCAACTAAAATTATACCACAAGAGATTAATTTGTAGCCTACTATCTGAAGAGTAGGTTAAACTTTTGCCGCAACAAGAAGAAAATTTTCGATAAACTAAAACTTGAAAAGATATCCGAGTTAGAAAGGATCAAGTTAATGCAAAACGTAATGGAAAATTTGATTGTACCAAACAATTTCCAAATGTACCGTATTGTATGACGACCACCAAATTGTACCAAAAACGGTACAAATGTACCGCGTTGGCAACACTGTACCAAGTAATCAACTTCAAATGTTTCATGCAACTCTTGTTCAGACCTGCCCACTACGTCGAAAGAATTGACATCTGTAAAGAACACATGGCGCTCAATTTTTTGACAGAGAATAGAAACCACCATAGATAGATCAATGAACAGAAAATACCAGACAAAAATTAGATATTCTTGGGGAGCACACAATAAAATAATATGAAGATTATATTCTTTACCATTAATCTTCCTTAAACAAGCATCTATTAAACAAATCTAAGGTTATAAAATTTTACGCTCTACCTCTCACACCATAAATCGTTACTTTTCCTTGTCTGCTGCTTCTGTTGTTTACCAACAAAATAGACAGGACTTCTAAAATGTACAAAACAGATCCGTTTTTATCCAACTTAAATTTTCTAATTAATATTTTTAGCTGAAGGGTCTGGGCAGGCTGGTGACAGATGTCGAAATCATGCTTTGACTATTCCCTTTGGAAGTTTTGAGCCCGAGGCAACTTGTAAAGTGTAATCAAAAATGCCAAAAGGGCAACAAACAATATTTTCACTTTTTTCAAACAGTTTGTAAAACCTCGGACGATTTTCAGTAAGAAAATCGTTAAATGGCTTACAAGGCTCGGTTTTTCATTTTTCATTATGGTTTTTGAGATGTCGACTAATTTGCGGATAAACTACCGCACTTTAAAAGTTCAGAGAGCAGATCTACAAGAGTCATATGTGAGTCTGGAAAAAAACAAAAGGATTTCGTAACCTAACTTTGGCCAAGACCATAGGCAAAGCCAGATATAAACAAAGAATAGCTACAAAGTAACGTGTTTTGGATATTCAAAACTTTGTTTAGATTAAAGAAAAAAAACAAGTTTTTTTAACTGAAAGTAAGGAACGACGTTAAAACTTAAAACGAACAGAAATTATTCCGTATATGAAGGGGGTTGTCCCCTCCTCAACGCCTCGCTCTTTACGCTAAAGTTTTTTTTATTGTTTAAAAAAATAGAGTTGTGAGAAAGTCAAACTTTATCGTAAAGAGCGAGGCGTTGAGAAAGGGACAACCCCTTTCATGTACGGAATAATTTCTGTTCGTTTTAAGTTTTAACGTCGTTCCTTACTTTCAGTTAAAAAAATTTGTTTTTTTTTATTTATTTTTGAACGTTTTTGAATTAATACAGGTTTTGATTTTGGCTCACCGTACATGAATAATTAAAACAAAACTTGTATATTAATTTTACTTTTATTTTGTTAAATGGCTTTGTCGAAACTTGTTTAATTTTATTTACGAATTTTATTATTAGTAATAAATGTACGTAACTTACGAATTAACTTACGTACCGAACTTCTATATTCAAAGATTTTTAATACGTATATTAGGGGGTTCCCCCCCTATTCAATACCTTGCTCTTTAAGCTAAAGTTCGAATTTTTTTCCAATTCTTTAAAAATGACACTTTAATAACAAAGGCCGTTAATTAGAATAAATAGCTCTTATGAAAGTACTAAAAAAATCTTTAGCTTAAAGAGCGAGGTATTGACTAGGGGGTGAACCCAATCATATACGTAATATTTTAAGTTTTGACGTTGCTTCTTACTTTCAGTTGAAAAACTTGTTTTTTTTTTATTTAATTTCTGATCCTTTTCTTTAATAATGCTGGGAAATCCGGCGTCCCCTTCAGAGCAATGTCCCTTCCCCCATGAAAACTTCCTTCATGGACAGATCCTCCCATATAACCACCGAACCATCCCCCTACCTACCAGAAAAAATCCCTCCTGAAAACGTCTGTATACTTCCCAATAAGCAATACTATATATTAACATAGGGCAAAGTTAGTAGTAAGGCATCGTGTACCACTGGACGTGATTGCGTAATATGCCTTACCACGGGTCAGTCACCTATTACTACGAACGGTACATG